>NC_134884.1:1110000-1260000 GCF_041734735.1 Babylonia areolata
TCAATATTTTCAAGCCACTGGGACAGATTTACCTCATGAACCTCAGGTGAGTATGTATAAAACACCATGTTTAATATTAGAGTTGATTCATTTGCTGTGTTTCAGTAAATTCTCACCAAGAAAAGGGATTCGCGGCCACATGTTTCGTTCAGTGCAAAAGTTGTTGTCCTTGGTTGCAATGGCGGCCTACTGAGATAAGAGAGCGTCTGCTTATTTTTCGCACGGATTGTTTTGGGTGCTGTTAGAATTAGTCGGTTCGTGAATCATACTATGTTCACGGGTAACAGTACCGCTGTAAAAAGTAATAAGGTGGTTTGCTGATCAAAATTTTGGTGTGGGTTCGTTTGATTCACTGGATGTGAGGAAAAATCATGTTGTGACTTGTAGTTCTTATCAAGTTAGTCTGCTGAGCGAGAGGCAAGTGCCAGAGGCAAGTACCAGTGACTGGAACTTTGCCGTGATATAAAGAATAATGGGGACACAACACAAAGAGCATATGATAGTGACATTTAACCTTTTTTTTTCTCTTTTTTTTTTGGGGGGGGGGGGGGGGGTAGTTGTTTTTTTCTGTTATTGTGTGATGCTGATATCAACACAGTAGCTATGACTGGGCATGTCCATTGACGTTGCACAACAATTTTGTTTACTTTTTTTTTTTAAATTCAAAAACAACATAAAAATTAGTTAGACCTGCAAGAACATCGAAACAACAAAAGTAGTAAGCAGTGATTGTAAAATAGGTAACAAAATGATTAAAATTATGAAAGTATGTATCACTGCAATGATCTACAGAGGACAGCTGGTGTGTGTGCGTGTTTGTGTGCATGTGTGTGTGTGTGCGTGTGTGTGTGTGTGTTAGTATAGCATAGCATGATATACTCTATTTTTTGGTAAAGGACTTGACTTCATATTTAAGTAAACCTTGCATTTTGCTATGGCAGATAGTGAGATACTTTCAGATTCAAGTTTGAGTTAGTGAGTACACGAGCTTACATATTTGACACGTTACACAATTTCATTTACAAAGTTACTGATAAGTATACTGCTTTTGAATGAATATTGCTTCAGAGATGTGGATATAAATGAGCTTTGTACATATATGCACAAAAAAGAGTTTGAATACAGTACAAATGGATAGCATTGTGTATAAATAGAAAAGAGTAGCACCAGACTAGCAATGCTGTCATTTGAGGTGAGCAGTTTGAATTGATCTGTAGCCACAGGAGATATATACAAATACTATATCTGCATTGTGTTCTCTCTTTTCTCTCTCTGGCCCAACTTCCAACCCCTCTGTACCTCACAAGTGCTCTTTCTCTCCCTCTCTGCCCCCTTCCTTTTACACTCATACACACACACAGAGAAAAAAAAGACCCAAACACATAACATAACACGCACACACACACACACACACGCACACACACGCACACACACGCACACACACACACACACACACACACACACACCCCTACTATACACAAAGAGAATAATATCAGAAAATGAATTTGTTTTAGGTAGACAGTGAAGCAAGTGACGGTGACCAACTTGAAACCCTCAGGGATCAGTCAGCTGCATGATGGCTGACGACAGTATTCCAGTGAAGGATACCAGCAACAATGCTTTCAGAAGTGCAGGTACAGCACTCATCATCACTGCTCTCTCTCCTCTCTCTGTCTGTTTAGCTCACTCAGTATGGCCAGTCCTCTTTTCTCCTCTACACAGACCCCTCGGATGTCCAGTGGGTGTCTGAATGACCCAACCTTTAGCTTCCGTCGTCAGAATTGTGGTATTCTTTGTCAACATTCACCTCTTCAGTATAAGAGCCTTCCGCTTGCAATATTTTGATGGTGGTAATTGGGGTGAAACGCTGTCAACGTCGTCTCTTTCGCCGTTCGTATGGAGAGAGTTAATGCTGTATGATAATGGTGAGGATGATAACAAGAGTAATGATAAAGATCACTGTGAATAGTAGTTTGTGTGATTTATAATTATATAAAAATTAATGTGGTATTTCTGTGCATCTGGAATGAGTCAAACGAGATTAATGCCCCATGTTGTGTGTGTGTGTGTGTGTCTGTCTGTCTGTCTGTGTCTGTGTGTGTGTTTTCTTGTCTTGATTACTGATAAGTGATAACATTTATTGACAGGAATGTATATTGGCACTGAATGTGGTAATGGTGTTGATTTGTGTGGTTATAGTATTGATTGTGTGATGACAGCATATAGACTGAATGAAAGTGATCATGGCTCTGAATGGTGTAATTTCAGTACAGAATGAGATCATGCCATTATAATGGGTAGAAGTACATTTCTTTATCACAGGGATTTCTGTATGGGTATTTTGGTGATAATTCTAACATTGTTCTTAAGGTTTTGTTTTTCATTTGTTTTACTTTGTTTTGGTGTTAAGACACATACTTCGGTAAAGCACCCACCTGGGCCCTGGTCGCAAACATGTCAGAATCACAAAAACTCAGTCACTTCCACTTCCACCCATGTGTTATTGAATGATGTGGTGATGGCACCGAGTGATGGGATTCGAACACAGGCCCAGCAGCCCTGGACCACAAGGCGACCCAGCAGAGGCGGCAGGTGTCCAAGTGGGCCCGCGACGAGCTGGAAGACAAGTACCTCCGCATCCACGAGGAAAACCTGCTGCTGAAGAAACATGCACGCAAACAGGAAGACAAAATCAAAAGGTACTGATTTAGGGTGTGTGTGTGTGTGTGTGTGTGTGTGTGTGTGTGTGTGTGTGTGTGTGTGCATGCATGTTTGGGTGTGGATGTGTGTTTGTGTGTGGGGAGGGGAAGGTAGTGATAGTCAGTTAGAATCTTATTCTAAGGTAGTAAATTGAATAAAGAACTGCTTGTTGACATCTAAAAAAACAAACCCAAAAACAAAAAAACAAAAAACAAGCTCAAAAAGCAAACAACGTAACCAATACAAAGAAAAAAACAAAGTTTGTCTCTCTGTGTGTGTATGTGTGTGTGTGTGTGTGTGTGAAAAGTCAGTTTTATTCTATGGTAGTAAATTGAACAAATAACACCTGCTTTTTGACATAAAAAAAAGAAACAACATAAACAAAACAAAGGAAAAACAAAGTTGATATGTGTGTGTGTGTGTGTGTGTGTGTGTGTGCAGTATTATCATTGTTATTATTGTGTGACTGTTTCAGATGTGTGTGTGTGTGTGTGTGTGGTGTGTGCAGTATTATCATTGTTATTATTGTGTGACTGTTTCAGAAGTGTGTGTGTGGTGTGTGCAGTATTATTATTGTTATTATTGTGTGACTGTTTCAGAAGTGTGTGTGTGATGTGTGCAGTATTATTATTATTATTATTATTGTGAGACTGTTTCAGAAGTGTGTGTGTGGTGTGTGCAGTATTATTATTATTACTGTGTGACTGTTTTAGAAGTGTGTGTGTGGTGTGTGCAGTATTATCATTGTTATTACTGTGTGACTGTTTCAGAAGTGTGTGTGTGGTGTGTGCAGTATTATTGTTATTACTGTGTGACTGTTTTAGAAGTGTGTGTGTGGTGTGTGCAGTATTATCATTATTACTGTGTGACTGTTTCAGAAGTGTGTGTGTGGTGTGTGCAGTATTATCATTATTATTGTGTGACTGTTTCAGAAGTGTGTGTGTGGTGTGTGCAGTATTATCATTGTTCTTACTGTGTGACTGTTTCAGAAGTGTGTGTGTGATGTGTGCAGTACTATCATTGTTATTACTGTGTGACTGTTTTAGAAGTGTGTGTGTGGTGTGTGCAGTATTATTATTGTTATTACTGTGTGACTGTTTCAGAAGTGTGTGTGTGGTGTGTGCAGTATTATTATTGTTATTACTGTGTGACTGTTTTAGAAGTGTGTGTGTGATGTGTGCAGTATTATCATTATTACTGTGTGACTGTTTCAGAAGTGTGTGTGTGGTGTGTGCAGTATTATCATTATTACTGTGTGACTGTTTCAGAAGTGTGTGTGTGGTGTGTGGAGTATTATTATTGTTATTACTGTGTGACTGTTTCAGAAGTGTGTGTGTGATGTGTGCAGTATTATCATTATTACTGTGTGACTGTTTCAGAAGTGTGTGTGTGGTGTGTGCAGTATTATTATTGTTATTACTGTGTGACTGTTTCAGAAGTGTGTGTGTGATGTGTGCAGTATTATCATTATTACTGTGTGACTGTTTCAGAAGTGTGTGTGTGGTGTGTGCAGTATTATTATTGTTATTACTGTGTGACTGTTTCAGAAGTGTGTGTGTGATGTGTGCAGTATTATCATTGTTATTATTGTGTGACTGTTTCAGAAGTGTGTGTGTGGTGTGTGCAGTATTATTGTCATTACTGTGTGACTGTTTCAGAAGTGTGTGTGTGGTGTGTGCAGTATTATTATTGTTATTACTGTGTGACTGTTTCAGAAGTGTGTGTGTGGTGTGTGCAGTATTATCATTATTACTGTGTGACTGTTTCAGAAGTGTGTGTGTGGTGTGTGCAGTATTATTATTATTATTGTGTGACTGTTTCAGAAGTGTGTGTGTGGTGTGTGCAGTATTATTATTGTTATTATTGTGTGACTGTTTCAGAAGTGTGTGTGTGGTGTGTGCAGTATTATCATTATTACTGTGTGACTGTTTCAGAAGTGTGTGTGTGGTGTGTGCAGTATTATTATTATTATTGTGTGACTGTTTCAGAAGTGTGTGTGTGGTGTGTGCAGTATTATCATTGTTATTACTGTGTGACTGTTTCAGAAGTGTGTGTGTGGTGTGTGCAGTATTATCATTGTTATTACTGTGACTGTTTCAGAAGTGTGTGTGTGGTGTGTGCAGTATTATTATTGTTATTACTGTGTGACTGTTTTCAGAAGTGTGTGTGTGGTGTGTGCAGTATTATTATTATTACTGTGTGACTGTTTCAGAAGTGTGTGTGTGGTGTGTGTGTGCAGTATTATCATTGTTATTACTGTGTGACTGTTTCAGAAGTGTGTGTGTGGTGTGTGCAGTATTATTATTGTTATTACTGTGTGACTGTTTCAGAAGTGTGTGTGTGGTGTGTGCAGTATTATTATTATTACTGTGTGACTGTTTCAGAAGTGTGTGTGTGGTGTGTGTGTGCAGTATTATCATTGTTATTACTGTGTGACTGTTTCAGAAGTGTGTGTGTGGTGTGTGCAGTATTATTATTATTACTGTGTGACTGTTTCAGAAGTGTGTGTGTGGTGTGTGCAGTATTATTATTATTACTGTGTGACTGTTTCAGAAGTGTGTGTGTGGTGTGTGCAGTATTATTATTACTGTGTGACTGTTTCAGAAGTGTGTGTGTGGTGTGTGCAGTATTATTATTATTACTGTGTGACTGTTTCAGAAGTGTGTGTGTGGTGTGTGCAGTATTATTGTTATTGTGTGACTGTTTCAGAAGTGTGTGTGTGGTGTGTGCAGTATTATCATTGTTCTTACTATGTGACTGTTTCAGAAGTGTGTGTGTGGTGTGTGCAGTATTATTATTGCTATTACTGTGTGACTGTTTCAGAAGTGTGTGTGTGGTGTGTGCAGTATTATTATTGCTATTACTGTGTGACTGTTTTAGAAGTGTGTGTGTGATGTGTGCAGTATTATTGTTATTATTGTGTGACTGTTTCAGAAGTGTGTGTGTGTGTGTGGTGTGTGCAGTATTATCATTGTTATTACTGTGTGACTGTTTCAGAATGGCCACCAAGCTCCTCCGACTGGTCAATGACAAAAAGAAACAGGATGTGGACAGTCAGTATATATATATATACCTTGGTTTGTGTGTCTGTTTGTGTGTGTGTGGGACTGTTTGTGTGTCCGCATCACGGTGTGTTTGTTTGGGTGTATGTGTCCATGTCTGTCTCTGAATTCAGAATGTAGTTAGGGTGAGGCTCAGATGAATGTGTTTGTGTTGACAGCTTCATTTATTTAAGTGTTTGTGTTTTTTTTCTTTTTATATTGTTTCTGTCTGTCAGTATCTTCTATGTAAACTGTCTTTCTTTTTCCTTCTCTGTATATTTGTGCGTGGCATGTGTGTGTGTGCGCGTGCCTGTGTGTCTGTATGTGGCCATGGACGTGTAGAGATATATCGGTGTGTGTACTGTATCTGTATCTTCACGTGAGACCGTTGATCTGACTATATGTTTATCATGAGCTTTTGTTGGGTTTTTGTTGTTGTTGTTGTTATTGTTTTTTTCGGGGGGGTGTCGGGGGGGGGGGGGGGGTTGCACTTTGTCAAACCTCAGCACTCAGCTTGTTCAGGTCTGGCTTTGAAACTTACCTCTTGTATAACAGTGTCCCCCACCACCTCGTAGTGATAGTAGCAATAGTAGTTCATTAGTTCATGTGTGGCTACAGGTAAAGGCTGAACAGTGTTATGTGGTGTGTGTGGCTATAGGTAAACAGTGTTATGTAGTGTGTGTGGCTACAGGTAAACAGTGTTATGTAGTGTGTGTGGCTATAGGTAAACAGTGTTATGTAGTGTGTGTGGCTACAGGTAAACAGTGTTATGTAGTGTGTGTGGCTACAGGTAAACAGTGTTATGTAGTGTGTGTGGCTACAGGTAAACAGTGTTATGTAGTGTGTGTGGCTACAGGTAAACAGTGTTATGTAGTGTGTGTGGCTACAGGTAAACAGTGTTATGTAGTGTGTGTGGCTACAGGTAAAGGCTGAACAGTGTTATGTAGTGTGTGTGGCTACAGGTAAACAGTGTTATGTAGTGTGTGTGGCTACAGGTAAACAGTGTTATGTAGTGTGTGTGGCTGCAGGTAAAGGCGTAGTGTGTGTGGCTACAGGTAAAGGCGTCAGCATTGAGGCAGAGGAGAGGATCATGGAACTACAGGAGAAGATGCTGACCCTGGAGAAGGTGAACGCCCAGCTGAAGGACAAGGTGACTGGATACATAGCTCACTACTACTACTTCTTCTTCTTCTTCTGCGTTCACTCGTATGCACACAAGTGGGCTTTTACATGTATGACCGTTTTTACCCCGCCATGTAGGCAGCCATACTCCATTTTCGGGGGTGTGCATGCTGGGTATGTTGTTTCCATAGCCCACCGAACGCTGACATGGATTACAGGATCTTTAACATGCGTATTTGATCTTCTGCTTGCATATACACACGAAGGGGGTTCAGGCACTAGCAGGTCTGCACATATGTTGACCTGGGAGATCGTAAAAATCTCCACCCTTTACCCACCAGGCACCGTCACCGTGATTCGAACCCGGGACCCTCAGATTGACAGTCCAACGCTTTAACCACTCGGCTATTGCGCCCGTCATAGCTCACTTCACTTCACTGACTTCACTTCCCTGCACTTCAGTTACTCAAACAGGCGTCACTGCACTCGGACAGATCCATATACGCTACACCACATCTGCTAAGCAGATGCCTGACCAGCAGCGTAACCCAACACGCTCCATTAGACTTGAGGGGTGTTGGTGGGGGGAGAGGGGGGGGGGGGGAATGTGGATACATTTTGCAATAGTAAAAGTGATAATGGCAATGATAATGATATACTGGATAAGTGAGACTTGCCTGGAAGTTGAGTTCTACCCTATGAGAGGCTAATCACAATAATAATGATAATGAAAATATCAGTAATAATGATAATAATCATTATCAGTAGTAGTAGAAGTAGTAGTAGTAGTACTACTACCACCAGGTCAGACAGTTCTAGAGTGATTTGGTGAATTTCAAACAACGCAACACAGCACAACACAGCACAGCACATCAAAACACAGCACAGCACATCACAACACAGCACAGTATATCAAAACACAGCACAGCTCAGTTCAGTTCAGCAGCTCGAGGAGGCATCACTGTGTTTGGACAGATCCATATATACGCTACACCACATCTGCTAAGCAGATGCCTTACCAGCAGCATAACCCAACACGCTTAGTCAGGCATTGAGGGGAAAAAGAAAAGCTTAAATAAATGAATGGATACATCATTGAATTGATGAATAATTAAACAAATAAATAAATTAAAGTAAGCAGATAAATAATGAAAATTAATGCGGAAAAAAAGAATAAATAAATAAATAATTCAAAACACAGCACAACACAACACAGCACAACAACACAGCATAACACAGCACAGCACAGCATAACACAGCACAACACAACACAACACAACACAACACAGCACAGCACAACACAACACAACACAACACAACAGTTATTATTATCATTACTATCGGGTCAGACAGCCCAAGAGTGATTTGGTGAATTTCAAACAACACATAACACAATACATCACAACACAACACAGCACAATACAACACAACACATCACAGCACAACACAACACAGCACAGCAAAGCCACAGCACAACACAACACAACACAGTAGAACAACACATCTGTGTGGCCACAGCTGATCCTGGCCAAGCAGCAGATCCAGGCAGTGAGCGGCACCAAGCGGGCCACCCCTTACCCCTACGTACAGTCGCGCATCAACACCGGCATCCCCAAGCCCCAGACCGTGCAGATCGACCCCCGCATCGCCAAGAACATCCGCGTCATGGGGCCCCCCGTCCACCTTGAATCCCCAAAACGGTGGGTAGTCTGTGCTCTGTGTGTGGAGGTGTGCGTGCGTGTGTGTCTGTTTGTTTGGTTTTTTGGTTGATGTCCATCCACATTTGTAATTTTAGACGAAAATCCGTCATCTTCCCCACCCCAACCATGCCTTTAATTATCACTGCTTTCCTACTGTGCATATGTGTGTGTGTGCATGTATGCGTGTATACTTCAGTTTTACGTCTATTCACATTGTGTGATTTTTTTCTTTTCGTCTCCGTCTTGTATCCTGTAGTCTCTTGACCATAGAGATGTTAGAGGCACTGCTGATGACCTGGCAACCAGTACCTGTTTACTGCCCATCATAGCCTCTGGGATGTAGGACAGCAGCAGAGAGGTTTCTTGTGTTGCTGTGTCCATGACGGCTTTGTGAGGGGACGCGGGGTTGTTAGTCCTGTGCTCATCCCCCAACCTGGACCACCAGTGGATTGTTCAGTCATCTGTGCATTCACAGATAGATTCATGAGCATCCCCACCCCCCCTACCCCCCACCACCACCCTCCCCCCCATCCCCCAGCTGGATGACAGCGATGGTCATCATCGATCTCGATGGACACACACCACCACCACCCTTCCACCTGTCTGACTCACTGTGACATAGACATCGCTTCCTGGGAAACTGATGCCCTTGACCGCTCTCGCTGGAGGATGCTGTGCTCTAATGGCATAAAGACAATTGAAAACAAGAGAACGCTGGCCATTAAGAAGAAGCGTGAGCGAAGGAAGCAGGGCTCAACTTCTGGAAACGTTTTCCCTTGCAACACCTGTGGGAAGTGCTGCGCATCCAGAATCAGCCTCTTCTCCCGTATGAGGACACACACCGACAGATAAGCCTACCTGCCTGCTCATCCGCTGGTCCGACGGGAGACTCCATCACTCTCCCTTCCACCTGTCTGGCTTTGCTGGCCCTGCCAGGAGCATCATCTCCCACCGGTATGGCTCAGAGGGGCCCTGTGCCAGCTGGCTCACAGTGCAGGGGGATAGGGGGTGAGCACTGTTCATAAGGTCGCATTCAGGTGATAGCTGTTTGATCAGTGCCAGCTGTTTGATCGATGCCAGATGATAGTTGTTTGATCAATTCCAGATGATAGCTATTTGATCGATGCCAGATTATAGTTGTTTGATCAATTCCAGATGATAGCTGTTTGATGCCAGATGATAGCTGTTTGATCAATACCAGATGATAGCTGTTTGATCGATGCCAGATGATAGCTGTTTGATTGATGCCAGATGATAGCTGTTTGATCAGTGCCAGATGATAGCTGTTTGATCAATGCCAGATGATAGCTGTTTGATCGATGCCAGATGATAGTTGTTTGATCAATGCCAGATGATAGTTGTTTGATCAATAGATGATAGCTGTTTGATCAATTCCAGATGATAGCTGTTTGATCAATGCCAGATGATAGCTGTTTGATCAATGCCAGCATGTTTATCTAAAACTATGCCGCACATGTAAATCATGTCCACCATTTTGAAAGCATCTTGAGAGGGGTATCACAACAACATGCAGAAATTATCACACAGAGCATGATTGGCTGCTGCTTCTGGTGGTGGCTAATGGCACACATCAACTTTAGAATAGAACTGTAAAAAATCCTGAAATTAGCTGACATGTATGTACATAATGGGGCAAATAGCGATTTTTGTGGACATATGTCAGGGCCGTGAAGAAATTAATATTTCCTGAAGAAAAAAGTAACTTTGCTGCAACCTCTAAATGCCTGATAACTAAGTGGAGGCTTACTGTCTGACATCTCTACAACACAGAAACATCTGATGGCGAGGTGAGGTAGATTAACGGGGACTTGAGTTCAAAGACATTAGTGTTTGTAAACAAGTATTTTCAAGGAGAAAAAGTCAGAGAAATGAGTCAACTTCACATTATATCATGGTGCTAGTTTTACATGCTTGTAGTCTTTAAAAGTTGACTTTATATAGTGATGGTGTTGTGGTTCAGATGAGCTCATCTGAAACGGATGAAAAACTGTGGCATGTTCATACTTTCTACTGCTTGTACGGTTGATGGCAATGGACTGTAGCCATGGGTACATGCAGTGCATTGAGAAGATTGCTGACTGCTGCATTCACCTCGTGTCAGTGTGTATAGTGGTGATTTTCACCCTCCTACACAAGTGTGGTGGTGTTACAGTGAGCTGAGCCCTCTGCCCGAACAGTAAGCAGTGTGCCTGGTGGTGGAGGGGGTGGTGGTGGGGGGGTGTTGAGGGTGGTGGATTGTATTGTGTTGTGTTGTATTGTCACAAAATATTCCTTGAGAAAATTGGGCTGCTCTACCCAGGAAAAGTGTATTGAAGCATTGTATTGTATTGTATTGATTGTATTGTATTGTATTGTGTTATATTACATTTTGTCACAACATATTTCTCTGTGTGAAATTCAAGCTGATCTCCCCATGGAGTGTGCGTTGTCACAGTGCAGCACCACCCAGTTTCTCGTTTTTTTCTCTGTGTGAGTGTATTTGTTTTCCTATCAAAGTGGATTTTTCTACAGAATTTTGCCAGGGACAACCCTTTGATTGCCATGGGTTCTTTTACGTGTACTAAGTGCATGCTACACGCAGGACCTCAGTAACCATCTCATCCGAATGACTAGCGTCCAGACCACCACCACCACCACTCAAGGTCAGGTGGAGGCTGAGAAAATACTGGTGAGCGTTGGGTTCGAACCTTTGCACTCAAATCCCACCTTTCCTGTGCTGCCATGTTGTGACTCGGCCACCATGATGGTGACGCGGGTGATTATGTGATGACGCCAATGAAGAGTAGACCAAAATGTACTGTGGTTCGACGGGCGCAATCTGAGGGTCCCGGGTTCGAATCACGGTGACGGCGCCTGGTGGGTAAAGGGTGGAGATTTTTCCGATCTCCCAGGTCAACATATGTGCAGACCTGCTAGTGCCTGAACCCCTTTCGTGTGTATACGCAATCAGAAGATCAAATATGCACGTTAAAAATCCTGTAATCCATGTCAGCGTTCAGTGGGTTATGGAAATAAGAACATACCCAGCATGCACACCCCCAAAAACAGTATGGCTGCCTACATGGCGGGGTAAAAACGGTCATACACGTAAAAGCCCACTCGTTTGCATACGAGTGAACGCAGAAGAAAAAGTAGTAGTGTGGTTCAGTCTTGTGTCACGCTGGTCTGTCTCCCTTCGCTGAGGGTTCAGCAGTGAAGGGGTTAACAGTATGACAGCACTGCACTGACTGGTACAAAAGAGGAATGTCAGTGCAGTGCTACGATGGGTGTTGGGCAGGGGTTTCCATGTTTGAGCATGCAAAGTTATTGGCACTTTGAGCCATTCAAAGTGCATGACAGATTCACACTGTCGTTTGTAGTTCAAGGTTTTCATGTTTCAAGTCATTTTCAGCTCTGCGATGTGGATTTGTAAATTAACATTGTACTTTTTTTTCTGTACTGTGGATTAGCAGTTATCATTGTTAATGATTCCCTGTACAAGCTTTTGCGACTGTGGGGTTTGAAATTATCATTGTGAATTCTTTCCTGTACAAGGCTTTGCTACAATGGGATTTGAAATTGCCTTTGATTCTTTCCTGTACACCACATTGCTGTGTGAAAGATTGAGAATATCATTGTTAATTCTTTCCTGTACAAGATACTGCTTTGTGGAAGATTCAGACTATCCTTTTTGATTCTTTCCTGTAAAAGACATTGCTTTGAGAATGGCAGCATCTCCCCTTCAGCATGTGTGTGTGTGTGTGTGTGTGTGTGTGTGTGTGTGTGTGTGTGTGTGTGTGTGTGTGTGTGTGTGTGTGTGTGTGTGTGTGTACTTGTGTGTGTGTGTGTACTTTGTGTGTGTGTGTGTGTGTGTACTTTGTGTGTGTGTGTGTGTGTGTGACATGAAACAGAGAGGAGGCTCAGCCCCCTGCCCCAGATAATGAGAAAGAAAAGTAAGCTTTTTATTTCACCCCCTTGGTGACTTCATCCACAGCTGGACTGTGCCAGGGTTGGGGCTTGCTTCCTTCAGCTAACACACTACAGGGCTGTGTGTGTGTCAGTGTGTGGACTTAAAACAAACTGGGCAAAGGATTCACATGCGCATATAAAATTGAGAGAAATGATTGTGAATTCGTTGGGGTTTTTTTGGTTTTTTTAACCACACTTCCCTAGCAGTTTTCATACTTTGGGTTCAAGTTAGATTTTTTAATGAATGTATGCATTTTGTAAACAAGGGTGGCTGGTGGAAAACAGTGTTGTGGGTCTGTGAGCAGAAGTGGCAGGGGTGTGTTTTGGTGATGGAGGAAGGAAGGCTGTAATTGTGTAGATTAAACTGAATGACAGGTGAATCAGTGTGGTCATCATTGTTCATTTTGTTCTGGGGTAGGGGTGTGTTTTGGTGATGGAGGAAGGAAGGCTGTAATTGTGTAGATTAAACTGAATGACAGGTGAATCAGTGTGGTCATTGTTCATTTTGTTCTGGGGTAGGGGTGTGTTTTGGTGATGGAGAAAGGAGGGCTGTAATTGTGCAGATTAAACTGAATGACAGGTGAATCAGTGTGGTCATTGTTCATTTTGTTCTGGGGTAGGGGTGTGTTTTGGTGATGGAGAAAGGAAGGCTGTAATTGTGTAGATTAAACTGAATGACAGGTGAATCAGTGTGGTCATTGTTCATTTTGTTCTGGGGTAGGGGTGTGTTTTGGTGATGGAGAAAGGAAGGCTGTATTGTGGAGATAAAACTGAATGACAGGTGAATCAGTGTGGTCATTGTTCATTTTGTTCTGGGGTAGGGGTGTGTTTTGGTGATGGAGGAAGGAAGGCTGTGCAGATTAAACTGAATGACGAGTGAATCAGTGTGGTCATTGTTCATTTGTTCTGGGGTAGGGGTGTGTTTTGGTGATGGAGGAAGGCTGTGTGAGATTAACTGAATGACAGGTGAATCAGTGTGGTCATTGTTCATTTTGTTCTGGGGTAGGGGTGTGTTTTGGTGATGGAGGAAGGAAGGCTGTGTAGATTAAACTGAATGACAGGTGAATCAGTGTGGCTCATTGTTCATTTTGTTCTGGGGTAGGGGTGTGTTTTGGTGATGGAGGAAGGAAGGCTGTGTAGATTAAACTGAATGACAGGTGAATCAGTGTGGCCATCGTTGTTGTTGTTGCTGGTTTTGCTCTGGTTCTTCGTGTACTACTTGTTCTTGTTGTTATCCTTTTATCATTATTAGAATCATCATCATTATTATTATTACTATTATTATTGGTATCCATGTTCGTATTTCTTTTTATCACAACAGATTTCTTTGTGTGAAATTCGGGCTGCTCTCCCCAGAGAGTGTCGCTACACTACAGCGCCACCTTTTTTTTTTTTTTGTATTTTTTCCTGCGTGCAGTTTTATTTGTTTTTCCTATCAAAGTGGATTTTTCTACAGAATTTTGCCAGGAACAACCTTTTTGTTGCCATGGGTTCTATTACATGCGCTAAGTGCATGCTGCACATGGGACCTCGGTTTATCGTCTCATCCGAATGACTAGCGTCCAGACCACCACTGAAGGTCTAGTGGAGGGGGAGAAAATATCGGCGGCTGAGCCGTGATTCGAACCAGCACGCTCAGATTCTCTCGCTTCCTAGGCGGACACGTTACCTCTAGGCCATCACTCCACGTGTATGTAATTGGTTGTTTAAAGGTAGCTTTCCTGATTAATGTTGTTCTTATTTTTCTTCCAGTTCTTGTTGTTCTCTTTAGCATTATCATTCACATTATGATTATTATCTTCATCGTTATGAATATGATGATGATGATGATGATTATCATTATCAGTGGACTAGTTGTTGAAACGAAGCTGTATGTTTGTTTGAATGGTGCGTGCCTGTTCATTGCAGTTCTGTCAATCCCCAGCATCGTCGTAAACTGTAAGGACACAGCTGTAGGAGTGGTCTTGTTTTTCTCTGAATGCTGCGTTGCCAGTTGACCTGACATAGTTGCACTGTGTGTGTGAGAGAGAGTGTTTGTGCACGTGTGATGTAAAGAGTCTGTTGGTTTGATTTTCCCATAGTCCCTAATTCTGTCAGATTTGAAACCCTTATAATATTGTAGGACCTGCTTGCTTTCTACTTCACGTCAGCTTAATAGAAAAAAAAAAGATAACATAATTTTTACACAGGAGCAGATGCCTGTCAAAAAAGCAAACCAAAAAACCCACTGGTCAGAAAGAATTAAGTGGTGGACGACATTACTGACTCAGTCAAAAGCCTGTAAGATGACATTACTGACTCAGTCAAGAGCCTGTAAGATGACATTACTGACTCAGTCAGAAGCCTGTAAGATGACATTACTGACTCATTCAAGAGCCTGTAAGATGACATTACTGACTCAGTCAAGAGCCTGTAAGACGACATTACTGACTCAGTCAAGACCCTGTAAGATGACATTACTGACTCAGTCAAGAGCCTGTAAGACGACATTACTGACTCAGTCAAGACCCTGTAAGACGACATTACTGACTCAGTCAAGAGCCTGTAAGACGACATTACTGACTCGGTCAAGAGCCTGTAAGATGACATTACTGACTCAGTCAAGACCCTGTAAGACGACATTACTGACTCAGTCAAAAGCCTGTAAGATGACATTACTGACTCAGTCAAGAGCCTGTAAGATGACATTACTGACTCAGTCAAAAGCCTGTAAGATGACATTACTGACTCAGTCAAGACCCTGTAAGACGACATTACTGACTCAGTCAAGAGCCTGTAAGATGACATTACTGACTCAGTCAAGAGCCTGTAAGACGACATTACTGACTCAGTCAAGAGCCTGTAAGACGACATTACTGACTCAGTCAAGAGCCTGTAAGATGACATTACTGACTCAGTCAAAAGCCTGTAAGATGACATTACTGACTCAGTCAAAAGCCTGGAAGATGACATTACTGACTCGGTCAAAAGCCTGTAAAAGGAGGAAGATGATGGTGTAAAGTGAGATCTCTTTAGCTGGAAACATCAGGCCACACCAGGGAGCAAGCTATCAGCACACAGACTGTGGTGTGACGGGTGCATCATCAGCTGAGTGGTGAAAGCATTGCACTTCAGATCGGACAGTCCTGGGTTTGAATCCTGGGCACAGCGCTTGGTGGCTTAAGGGTGGAGATATTTCTGATCTCTCCCAGGTCAACAGATGTACAGACCTGAATGTAGGAGTTGGAGCCCACTAACTCCGGGGGGGAAAAAAAAGAGTTAAAACTCCTGGGATTTTACTCCCAAGCGGAAGGAAGTTTCTGATATGACTGACCAAGACCAACCAAGAGCATCCCAGAACTGAACATTATTGAACACTGTTGTGTTTTCTGTGATCTCATAATATTGCATGTGACTGCAGTTAAACGAGTGGTGTGAATTTTAGAGTTAACAAATTAGAATTACATACTTTAAGTATCCAGTTTTTGTTTGTTTGTTTTAGTGAGAATAGAATAATGGTAGTTTAGTAGCCAGCAATACAAGTGAGGGAGAGAGGGGGGGGGGAGGGAGGGAGGAAAAATTGCTGTATGAAATGCTGTTGTTGTTTTTTTGCTGGGTGCAGTGCTGCTATGTGTGTGTGTGATGTGGCTTGTACTACTACTACTTCTGCTGGTGTGCCTACCAACAGTAATGTGGCATTTTTGCTCTTTGTTTTTTTGTTGATATTGTGTGTGTGTGTGTGTGTGTGTGTGTGAACAGGTTTCTTTGCGGGTAATTGCTGGTGTGTGTGTGTGAGAGAGAGAAAGAGAGAGGGACAGATCTCAAAATGGTGTGTGTGTGTTTACCTGTGTTTGTGTCTTTTAATTCATCCCTTTTCTGCAGAAGGTATAACATTGCACATAAAATTTCAGGACTATTTTGAAGATGAATGGTCAATGTTTAGACCGGTATTCTTTTTAGTACTGCCCAGTTTATACAATATAATTGATTCTGTAAACCTTTGTATCAATAAAAAAAAGAAATGTTGGAAAAATGTTTTCAGAACTGTGTTGACTGAGAATAAAAGCGATTTTTTGCAGTTTACTGGTCATGAAAAGAACCTATCTAGGAAAAAACAAACTTCAAGGCAAGACATAGATTAGGTCATGGAATTTACTGTCCAAATCACACCCAGCTGAGTGTAGCATTTTTGAATATGTAGGTTTCCAGACCTGCAGAATGATTTATTTAAGTCCATGTCTTTATGCAAGTGTTAGAAATTTTGTTATTCTTTGAGTATGATTTGTTGTGATTTTATATCTCAGTCTGGATCTGTATGATGTGTTTAGGGATAGTTTTGCATGTTGTGTGTGTTATTATTAAACAGTGGGTGTAATATGCCCATGCTCATGTATTCCTATTTATATATGGTGCGCGTGGGTGTGGGTGTTTGGTCTGTGTGTGTGAGCGATGGTGTGTGTGTGTGTGTTTATGTGATGGTGTGTGTGATGGGTGTGTGTGTGTGTGTGTGTATGTGTGATGGGTGTGTGTGTATGTGTGATGTGTGTGTATATGTGTGATGGGTGTATGTGTGATGGGTGTGTGTGTATGTGTGATGGGTGTGTGTGTGTATGTGTGTGTATATGTGTGATGTGTATGTGTGATGGGTGTGTGTGTGTGTGTGATGGGTGTGTATGTGTATATGTGAGGGGGGTGGGTGTGTATGATGATGATGTGTGTTTGTGATGATGATGTGTGTGATGGTAATTGTGTGATGATGATGTGTGATAATGGTGTGTGTGTGATAATGTGTGATGACGATGATGTGTGTGTGATGATGATGTGTGATGTGTGTATGATGATGTGTGTAATGATGATGATGATGTTTGTGATGATGATGATGTGTGTGATGATGATGATGATGATGATGTGTGTGTGATGATGATGATGTGTGCGTGATGATGATGATGATGATATGTGTGTTTGATAATGATGTACATGATGATGATGGTGTTGATGTGACAGAGTGGCCAGCCCTCCCCCAGCCATGGCCCAGCATCAGCGCTACGGACACAGTCTGCTGGAGGAGACACGGGCCGAGAAAAAACACCTGTCAGTCCCTCACCCTCTACCCTCCTGCCCTTCCCTGCCCATGCCCTTCCCTGTTCTCTCTGTCTGTCTGTCTGTCTGTTCCTCCCCTCTACCCTCCTGCCCTTCCCTGCCCTCTCCTGTTCTCTGTCTGTCTGTACCTCCCCTCTACCCTCCTGCCCTTCTCTGTTCTCTCTGTCTGTCTGTTCCTCCCCTCTACCCTCCTGCCTTTCCCTGCCCTCTCCTGTTCTCTCTGTCTGTCTGTCCCTCCTCTCTACCCTCCTGCCCTTCCCTGCCCTCCCCTGTTCTCTGTCTGTCTGTTCCTCCCCTCTACCCTCCTGCCTTTCCCTGCCCTCTCCTGTTCTCTGTCTGTCTGTACCTCCCCTCTACCCTCCTGCCCTTCTCTGTTCTCTCTGTCTGTCTGTTCCTCCCCTCTACCCTCCTGCCCTTCCCTGCCCTCCCCTGTTCTCTGTCTGTCAGTCCCTCCCCTCTACCCTCCTGCCCTCTCCTGTTCTCTCTGTCTGTCTGTCCCTCCCCTCTACCCTCCTGCCCTTCCCTGCCCTCCCTGTTCTCTGTCTGTCCCTCCTCTCTACCCTCCTGCCCTTCCCTGTTCTCTGTCTGTCCCTCCTCTCTACCCTCCTGCCCTTCCCTGCCCTCCCCTGTTCTCTCTGTCTGTCCCTCCTCTCTACCCTCCTGCCCTCCCTGTTCTCTGTCTGTCCCTCCTCTCTACCCTCCTGCCCTTCCCTGTTCTCTGTCTGTCTGTCTGTCCCTCCTCTCTACCCTCCTGCCTCCCTTCCCTGCCCTCCCCTGTCCCTCTGTCTGTCCTCCCTCTACCCTCCTGCCCTCTCCCCCTGTTCTCTGTCTCTGTCTGTCCTCCCCTCTGCCCTCCTGCCCTCCCCTGTTTCTGTCTGTCTGTTCCTCCCTCTCCCTCCTGCCCTCCCCTGTTCTGTCTGTCTGTCCCTCCCCTCCCTCTGCCCTCCCTGTTTCTCTGTCTCCCTACCCTCCTGCCCTCCCCTGTTTCTGTCTGTCCTCCCCTCTACCCTCCTGCCCTCCCCTGTTCTGTCTGTCTGTCCTCCCCTCTCCCTCCTGCCCTCCCTGTTCTCTGTCTGTCCCTCCCCTCTACCCTCCTGCCCTCCCCTGTTCTCTGTCTGTCTGTCCTCCCCTCTACCCTCCTGCCCTCCCCTGTTCTCTCTGTCTGTCCCTCCCCCTCTACCCTCCTGCCCTCCCCTGTTCTCTCTGTCTGTCCCTCCCCCTCTACCCTCCTGCCCTCCCCTGTTCTCTCTGTCTGTCTGTCTGTCCCTCCCCTCTACCCTCCTGCCCGCCCCTGTTCTCTCTGTCTGTCTGTCTGTCCCTCCCCTCTACCCTCCTGCCCTCCCCTGTTCTCTCTGTCTGTCTGTCTGTCCCTCCCCTCTACCCTCCTGCCCTCCCCTGTTCTCTCTGTCTGTCTGTCTGTCCCTCCCCTCTGCCCTCCCCTGTTCTCTCTGTCTGTCTGTCTGTCCCTCCCCTCTGCCCTCCCCTGTTCTCTCTGTCTGTCTGTCTGTCCCTCCCCTCTACCCTCCTGCCCTCCCCTGTTCTCTCTGTCTGTCTGTCTGTCCCTCCCCTCTACCCTCCTGCCCGCCCCTGTTCTCTCTGTCTGTCTGTCTGTCCCTCCCCTCTACCCTCCTGCCCTCCCCTGTTCTCTCTGTCTGTCTGTCTGTCCCTCCCCTCTCTGCCCGCCCCTGTTCTCTCTGTCTGTCTGTCCTCTACCCTCCTGCCCTCCCCTGTTCTGTCTGTCTGTCTGTCTGTCCCTCTACCCTCCTGCCCGCCCCTGTTCTCTCTGTCTGTCTGTCCTCTACCCTCCTGCCCGCCCCTGTTCTGTCTGTCTGTCTGTCCCTCCCCTCTACCCTCCTGCCCTGCCCCTGTTCTCTCTGTCTGTCTGTCGTCCCTCCCTCTACCCTCCTGCCCTCCCCTGTTCTGTCTGTCTGTCTGTCCTCCCCTCTACCCTCCTGCCCTCCCCTGTTCTCTCTGTCTGTCTGTTCCTCCCCTCTACCCTCCTGCCCTCCCCTGTTCTCTGTCTGTCTGTCTGTCCCTCCCTCTACCCTCCTGCCCTCCCCTGTTCTCTGTCTGTCTGTCTGTCCCTCCCCTCTACCCTCCTGCCCTCCCCTGTTCTGTCTGTCTGTCTGTCCCTCCCCTCTACCTCCCCTTCTCTCCTCCTGCCCTCCCCTGTTCTCTCTGTCTGTCTGTCCCTCCCCTCTACCCTCCTGCCCTCCCCTGTTCTCTCTGTCTGTCCCTCCCCTCTACCCTCCTGCCCTCCCCTGTTCTCTCTGTCTGTCCCTCCCCTCTACCCTCCTGCCCTCCCCTGTTCTCTCTGTCTGTCCCTCCCCTCTACCCTCCTGCCCTCCCCTGTTCTCTCTGTCTGTCCCTCCCCTCTACCCTCCTGCCCTCCCCTGTTCTCTCTGTCTGTCCCTCCCCTCTACCCTCCTGCCCTCCCCTGTTCTCTCTGTCTGTCCCTCCCCTCTACCCTCCTGCCCTCCCCTGTTCTCTCTGTCTGTCCCTCCCCTCTACCCTCCTGCCCTCCCCTGTTCTCTCTGTCTGTCCCTCCCCTCTACCCTCCTGCCCTCCCCTGTTCTCTCTGTCTGTCCCTCCCCTCTACCCTCCTGCCCTCCCCTGTTCTCTCTGTCTGTCCCTCCCCTCTACCCTCCTGCCCTCCCCTGTTCTCTCTCTCTGTCTGTCTGTCTGTCCCTCCCCTCTACCCTCCTGCCCTCCCCTGTTCTCTGTCTGTCCCTCCCCTCTGCCCTCCTGCCCTCCCCTGTTCTCTGTCTGTCTGTCCCTCCCCTCTGCCCTCCTGCCCTCCCCTGTTCTCTGTCTGTCTGTCCCTCCCCCTCTACCCTCCTGCCCTCCCCTGTTCTCTCTGTCTGTCTGTCTGTCCCTCCCCTCTACCCTCCTGCCCTCCCCTGTTCTCTCTGTCTGTCCCTCCCCTCTACCCTCCTGCCCTCCCCTGTTATGTCTGTCTGTCTGCCTGCCTGCCTGTGTCTGTCTGTCATTCCCTGTCCTGCACTCACTGTCTGGCTGCCTATTTATACCTTTGTCTGTCTACCTGCCTGCATGCCTGCCTGTGTCTGTCTGTTCGTCTGTCTGCCTATCTGTCTGTCTGCTTATATGTCTGCGTGTCTGTTCTAAGTGTACATTGTTAAAGAAACAGAGCATCTGATGACTAACAAAACAACAAAATATTTCAAACTTTATGCATACACATGCAGCTCATTAAAAATCAGTTACTATTTTTTAGC
The DNA here is from genome assembly GCF_041734735.1 of Babylonia areolata. NCBI lineage: Eukaryota > Metazoa > Mollusca > Gastropoda > Neogastropoda > Buccinidae > Babylonia > Babylonia areolata. Next base: position 1,130,848 of record NC_134884.1, read on the forward strand.
CAATTACATGTGTGAATGAACAAAAAATTCAACCCACAAGTGTTGATGACAGAAATTTGATTTGTCCATTGTGTTAAGAATCAAAAGATCTTTTTGGGGGTCTGTGGCTTAATTAGTGACATGTTTTGTTGTTGGTTTTTTGTGTGTGTGTGTTTTTTTATGACCACGGTATTTGATTTTCATTGACATGTTTTGTTGCAGACAAGACACCATTGCTCAGTTGAATGAGCAGCTCAACTTGTATGAAATGGAGATCGAGAACCTAAAGGAACAGGTGAGATGTCCATGGCTGTGTCCTTAGAAATAAGAAAGAGCTGTGATACAGGCCTCCTGTTTATCAAGAACCTTAAGGAACAGGTGAGTTGTCGATGGCTGTGTCCTTAGAAATAAGAAAGAGCTGTGATACAGGCCTCCTGTTTATCGAGAACCTAAAGGAACAGGTGAGTTGTCGATGGCTGTGTCCTTAGAAATAAGAAAGAGCTGTGATACAGGCCTCCTGTTTATCGAGAACCTAAAGGAACAGGTGAGTTGTTGGTGGCTGTGTCCTTAGAAATAAGAAAGAGCTGTGATACAGGCCTCCTGTTTATCAAGAACCTTTAGGAACAGGTGAGTTGTCGATGGCTGTGTCCTTAGAAATAAGAAAGAGCTGTGATACAGGCCTCCTGTTTATCGAGAACCTTTAGGAACAGGTGAGTTGTCGATGGCTGTGTCCTTAGAAATAAGAAAGAGCTGTGATACAGGCCTCCTGTTTATCAAGAACCTTTAGGAACCGGTGAGTTGTCCATGGCTGTGTCCTTAGAAATAAGAAAGAGCTGTGATACAGGCCTCCTTTTTGGTGCAGTGTGGTAGTGCTGCAGTCCATGAGGAAATTGCTGTGTGTACCAAAGATCCTTTTACATCGGACTTGTTCATAGGTTACTTTGTACTTTTTTTGGTGTGTGTGTGTGTTTGTCATTGAACGCAAGGTGGGAATGTGGTGTGGTGCAGTTTTGGAGTAACCTGAGTGGAGTCAGGCACAGTTTTTTAAACATCACAGATGATTTTTCAGGCCAGTAAGCTGTGCAGGTCAGGATGATCGCCCATGGGAGGTCTCACACACACACACACACACACACACCTACACATGCGTGCACATGCACACACACACACACACACACGCGCATGTGCACACTCACACACACACACACACATACACGCACACATACTCACACACATACACACACAGACACACACATGCACGCACACGGACATGCACACATGCGTGCACACACACACACACCTACACACACCTACACACACACACATGCACACGTGCGCGCACACGCACACACGCGCACGCACACACACACACACACACACACACACACACACAAGCGATTTGAAAGACAGTAGTTTCTTTTTTGCAGAAATGTGCACAGAACTTTAAGAAACAGTACATCTGTTGATGATGATGATGTTGATGATGATGATAATGATGATAATAAAGTCTTCCATCCCTCTGAATCAAGAGTCATGCAAGCATATAAATGACAAGAGAGAAAGCACTTTGATGAGCCTGTGCAGAAGACTCGGCATTAGACAAACACTGGCAGTAACAGTCTGATGTTGACCTTGATGTTGCAGAACCGTTTGAGGGAAGCCGAGTATGAGGAGGACCTGATCAAGATCAAAACCCAGATCACGTCGGAGCAGAGGTAAGACACACGCTGGTGGCGGCCTCACCGTCACTGAGAAGAGAGTTTCACTTTCAGTTTCTCAAGGCGGCCTCACCATCACTGAGAGTTTCAGTTTCTCAAGGCGGCCTCACCGTCGCTGAGAGAGTTTCAGTTTCTCAAGGAGGCCTCACTGTCGCTGAGAGAGTTTCACTTTCAGTTTCTCAAGGAGGCCTCACTGTCACTGAGAAGAGTTTCACTTTCAGTTTCTCAAGGAGGCCTCACTGTCGCTGAGAAGAGAGTTTCAGTTTCTCAAGGAGGCGTCACTGTCGCTGAGAAGAGTTTCACTTTCAGTTTCTCAAGGAGGCCTTACTGTCGCTGAGAGTTTCAGTTTCTCAAGGAGGCGTCACTGTCGCTGAGAAGAGAGTTTCAGTTTCTCAAGGAGGCCTTACTGTCACTGAGAGAGTTTCACTTTCAGTTTCTCAAGGGGGCCTCACTGTCGCTGAGAAGAGAGTTTCAGTTTCTCAAGGAGGCCTCACTGTCGCTGAGAAGAGTTTCACTTTCAGTTTCTCAAGGAGGCGTCACTGCGTTCGGGACAAATCCATATACGCTACACCACATGTGCCATGCAGATGCCTGACCAGCGGCATAACCCAACGCACTACGCCAGGCCTGGAGTGCATGTCTGTATATATTTGTGTACCTGTTAGAGTGGATTTCTTCTGCCGCGGAATTTCGCCAGAGTCCAACACTCTCGTTGCCGTGGGTTCTTTTTCAGTGCGCCAAGTGCTGCACACGAGACTTCAGTTTATTGTCTCATCCGAATGAATACACGCTGAGTTTGATTTTCCAGTCAAACGTAGGGGAAAGGGCGAGAGCGGGATTCGAATCCAAACCCTCACGGACTGTATTGGCAGATGAGTGTCTTAACCATTGTGCCACCTTCCACCTTGAGAGATGTGGAGGAAGAAGTGGGTAAGGGTGACACACATGACATGTTGTTTCACTGAGGGTCAAGTGGATAAAGGGGCACCGTGGCAGAATCAGTGAGTCATTGGACTTGTGATGAGTATGGTTTGAGGCCTCGTTCTGGCACAGTGTTGTGTCCTTGGGAAAGGCAGTTTAATTCCATTTTCCTCTCTCCATCCAGGTGTGAATGGTCACCTGACTTCGATCGGGTAAGGTTGAAATAGCAGGAGAGGGTTGGGCCCCGCCTTCCTATGCCAAGAACCCTAGACACAGTGGATATGAATTCACTGCCTTCCTGTGCCAAGAACCCTGGACACAGTGGATATGAATTCACTGCCTTCCTGTGCCAAGAACCCTAGACACAGTGGATATGAATTCACTGCCTTCCTGTGCCAAGAACCCTAGACACAGTGGATATGAATTGACTTCCTTCCTATGCCGAGAACTGTAGACAAGTGGATATGAATTGACTGCTTTCGTATGCCAAGAACCCTAGACACAGTGGATATGAATTCACTGCCTTCCTGTGCCAAGAACTGTAGACACAGTGGATATGAATTTACTGCCCTCACAAAAAACAAACCAAAACATAAATAACAGCAAATTAATCATTATACCAGGTATACATATAATACAGTTTAGAATAAGAATGCAATAGCAAAACAATTCAAACATGTAGCATGAAAATATTTATGCACATGCTTGTGTGGTTCGTCCGTCGGGATCGACGAGGACCATCTAGTCATCCTGGGGGTGGGTGGGTTGGGCTCTGTGGGTGCGCAGATGACTGGTCAGGCCAATCCGCGCCCGGAAGGTTCTGACGCAGTGTGGACAGGGGATGGTGGCGGCTGTTGGGGACTTGCTGGCTCTGCTTTTCCTGGCCTGTCTGCGTCAGAACCTTCCAGTTCAAACATGTAACATGAAAATCTTTATGCACATGCTTATACACACGCTTTCTCACACACACACACACACACACACACACATGCTCGCATGCTTTCACACACACACACACACACACACACACCACACACACACGCACACACACCACACACACACACACACACACACACACACACACACACACACACACACACACACACGCTGCCCAGCACTGACAAGACCACCTGTCCCTGTTCACAGACAGAGCGTGCAGGAGAACATCGACATGATCAAACTGCAGAGGGACGTGAAGGAGAAGTCCACACGATTGATAGCCCTGCAGGAGAAATACGGGGCTATGGAGGAGGTGAGTGAGGGGTCACTGTGGTGTTACTGCCCTGCACTGTTCAGTTTGTATTATTGTATTACTCTGGGGTCATGGAGGTGAGTGAGGGGTCACTGGTGTTACTGCCCTGCACTGTTCAGTTTGTATTACTGTATTTCTCTGGGGTCATGGAGGTGAGTGAGGGGTCACTGTGGTGTTACTGCCCTGCACTGTTCAGTTTGTATTATTGTATTACTCTGGGGTCATGGAGGTGAGTGAGGGGTCACTGTGGTGTTACTGCCCTGCACTGTTCAGTTTGTATTATTGTATTACTCTGGGGTCATGGAGGTGGTGGGTGAGGGGTCACTGTGGTGTTACTGCCCTGCACTGTTCAATTTGTATTATTGTATTACTCTGGGGTCATGAAGGTGGTAAGTGAGGGGGTCACTGTGGTGTTACTGCCCTGCACTGTTCAGTTTGTATTACTGTATTTCTCTGGGGTCTTGGAGGTGAGGGGTCACTGTGGTGTTACTGCCCTGCACTGTTCAGTTTATATTATTGTATTTCTCTGGGGTCATGGAGGTGGTGGGTGAGGGGTCACTGTGGTGTTACTGCCCTGCACTGTTCAGTTTGTATTATTGTATTACTCTGGGGTCATGGAGGTGAGTGAGGGGTCACTGTGGTGTTACTGCCCTGCACTGTTCAGTTTGTATTATTGTATTACTCTGGGGTCATGGAGGTGAGTGAGGGGTCACTGTGGTGTTACTGCCCTGCACTGTTCAGTTTGTATTATTGTATTACTCTGGGGTCATGGAGGTGAGGGGTCACTGTGGTGTTACTGCCCTGCACTGTTCAATTTGTATTATTGTATTACTCTGGGGTCATGGAGGTGGTGGGTGAGGGGTCACTGTGGTGTTACTGCCCTGCACTGTTCAATTTGTATTATTGTATTACTCTGGGGTCATGGAGGTGGTGGGTGAGGGGTCACTGTGGTGTTACTGCCCTGCACTGTTCAATTTGTATTATTGTATGACTCTTTTTTGTCACAACAGATATCTCTGTGAAATGCGGGCTGCTCTCCACAGGAAGAGTGGGTCGCTACACTGAAAGCACCACCTTTTTTTATTTTCCCCTGCAGTTTTAGTTTTCCTAAGTTGATTTTTCCACAGAATTTTGCCAGGGACAACCCTTTTGTCGCTGCGGGTTCTTTTATGTGTGCAAAGTGCGTGCTGCACACAGGACCTCGGTTTATCTTCTCATCTGAATGACTAGCGTCCAGACCACCACTAAAGGTCTAGTTGACGAGGAGAAAATCCTTGCGACTATGGGATTCGAACCAGTGCGCTCAGATTATCTCGCTTCCTGGGCAGACGCGTTACGTCTAGGCCATCGCTCCACACAACTGTCACAGTTCTTGCAAACATTCCTGCTGAAACAATTCTCCAAGGATCTGTCCAGGGAGGAAGATGGAGTTGAAGAGGGAAAAAAAACATTGGGCTGACAGCATTATAGGACAGACAGGAAAACCATTCAGAGACACAGGCTTTGACACAGGAAGCGAGAGAATCTGAGCACGCTGGTTCGAATCACGGCTCAGCTGCCGATATTTTCTCCCCCTCCACTAGACCTTGAGTGGTGGTCTGGACGCTAGTCTTTCGGATGAGACGATAAACCGAGGTCCCGTGTGCAGCATGCACTTAGAGCACGTAAAAGAACCCACGGCAACAAAAGGATTGTTCCTGGAAAAATTATGTAGAAAAATCCACTGCGATAGGACAAATAAATAAAACTGCACGCAGGAAAAAATACAAAAAAAAGGGTGGCGCTGTAGTGTAGCGACGCACTCTCCCTGGGGAGAGCAGCCCGAATTTCACACAGAGAAATCTGTTGTGATAAAAAGAGAAATACAAATACAGAGCCCACAGACCTGGAGGAATCTGGTGAACAGTTCTTGTGTGTCACCCCAGTGGCTCTTCAGAGTTGGGGGACAAGAAAAAGAACAAATTGTTCTTCCGGTATTAATGTTAACTATTGTTAACACTGACCTCCAGTGCCAAGGAGATAAGAGTGCATTACAAATATCATTCATTATTATGATGATCATTGTATGTGTGGAGTTGTGTCTTGGAGGTAATGTGTCCACCCAGGAAATGAGAGAACGTGTGTATGGGATTGAACCCCATCTTTGTTAGATATCGTTCATTATTATTGTCATCATTGTATGTGTGGAGTTGTGTCTTGGAGGTTATATGTCCACCCAGGAAATGAGAGAACGTGTGTATGGGATTGAACCCCATCTTTGTCAGAATTGTCTCCCCCTCCACTTGATCTGGAGTGGTGGTCTGGACACTGGTCATTCAGATGAGATGATAAACAGAGGTCCTGTGGGTAGTGTGTGTGCGTGTGTAGTGTGTGTTTGACTGAAACCTGATTGAATGACACAGGAAACAAATGATGAGCAGCTCTCAGTTGAGAGGCCGCCTCTTGTGCAAATGACTGTGTTTGTAAAGGACTGTAATTCTCAAACTAGGAGGCATGATTGCACTGGCTGTCAGTGCTGCAGCCTTGGGGGCTAGTCGGCCTTGTGGACCATCCCACCACCAACTGTCCTAAAACCCTCTTGGCCGAGAGAGTGGGGATGCAACTTGGGCAAGACACTCTCCACTGTAATCAAATTCTAGCCCAGATAACTAGGACATCAGTTGCCTCCTCAGCTGTTCTGGTGGTCATAGTTGGACATGACACACTCTTCATCACTATGATCCGATTCTAACCCAGATAGTTGGGACAGCAGCTGTCTCCTCTGCTGTTGTGACTGACTATCATACATGTAGAGTATGGTCACTGATAGGTGCTATATTCTTCGTTGCCTTCATTTGTGGTCTGCAACTCCCACGTTCACTCGTATGTACACGAGTGGGCTTTTACATGAATGACCGTTTTTAACCCGCCATGTAGGCAGCCATAATCCGTTTTCAGGGGTATAGGTGCTGTATAAGTATCCATAGTACTGGATCAGTGCCTAAACCCCCTTTGTATGAATATGCACACAGATCAAATATGCACATGAAAGATCCTGTGATCCATGTCAGCATTCAGTGGGTTATTGAAACAGCATACCCAACACACACTCCCCCGAAAAGGGAGTATGGCTGCCTGAATGGTGGGGAAATGAACAAAACAGTCATACACATAAAATGTTACATGTCTATGAGTGTGCATGTGTGTGTAACTGAAACCTGATTGACTGACACAGGAAACGAATGATGAGCAGCCAAATGGCAGCCGTCAGTCAGCTCTACCCAGGCAGGCAGCCTGTTGTGCAAATGACTCTGTGTTTGTAAAGCGCTTGGAGCATGGTCTGTGACTGAGGATAGGTGCTGTATAAATATCCATACCATCATCATCATCATCAGCCATGATGACCCCCTGTGTGACAGAACACGCGGGTGCTGCGCCACAACCACGACCAGATCCTGGTGGAGATGGAGCGGCTCAACGTGCAGCTGAAGGAAGAGCAGAGCCGCGTGCTGACCCTGCAGAACGAACTCAAGGTGTCCATGGCCGCCCAGAAACGCATGGTGGAGCTGCAGGAGCAGGTCGTCGACCTCCAGAGGGAGACGGACACCCTGAAGGAGGCCAACGAGAAGCTGGTGGGCAGGTGAGTGAGGAGAGGTGTGTCGGTGTCTTCTTGGGCAGGTGAGTGAGGAGAGGTGTGTCGTCGTCTTCTTGGGCAGGTGAGTGAGGAGAGGTGTGTCGTCGTCTTGGGCAGGTGAGTGAGGAGAGGTGTGTCGTCGTCTTCTTGGGCAGGTGAGTGAGGAGAGGTGTGTCGTCTTCTTGGGCAGGTGAGTGAGGAGAGGTGTGTCAGTGTCTTCTTGGGCAGGTGAGTGAGGAGAGGTGTGTCAGTGTCTTCTTGGGCAGGTGAGTGAGGAGAGGTGTGTCATCGTCTTGGGCAGGTGAGTGAGGAGAGGTGTGTCAGTGTCTTCTTGGGCAGGTGAGTGAGGAGAGGTGTGTCATTGTCTTGGGCAGGTGAGTGAGGAGAGGTGTGTCATTGTCTTGGGCAGGTGAGTGAGGAGAGGTGTGTCATTGTCTTGGGCAGGTGAGTGAGGAGAGGTGTGTCATTGTCTTGGGCAGGTGAGTGAGGAGAGGTGTGTCGGTGTCTTCTTGGGCAGGTGAGTGAGGAGAGGTGTGTCGGTGTCTTCTTGGGCAGGTGAGTGAGGAGAGGTGTGTCGTCGTCTTCTTGGGCAGGTGTGTCAGTCATCAGGAAGAGAAGAGGGGTGTGTCTTCTTCTGCTTCTTCATTCTTGGACTGTGATTCCCATGGTCACTTTTACAGATACAAAAGTGAGCTTTTTCATGTATGACCATTTTACAGATACAAAAGTGAGCTTTTTCATGTATGACCATTTTACAGATACAAAAGTGAGCTTTTTTCATGTGTGACCATTGTTACCCCTGCCATACAGGTGGTCATTCTTCCGTTCTCAGGGGGTGCATGCAGGGTATGTTTTTGTTTCCATAACCCACTGAATGCTGACATGGATTATACAGTCTTGATCGTCTGCATGTGTATGTACATGAAGGGGGTTCAGGCACTAGCAAGTCTGCATGTGTATGTACATGAAGGGGGTTCAGGCATTAGCAAGTCTGCATGTGTATGTACATGAAGGGGGTTCAGGCACTAGCAAGTCTGCATGTGTATGTACATGAAGGGGGTTCAGGCATTAGCAAGTCTGCATGTGTATGTACATGAAGCGGGTTCAGGCACTAGCAAGTCTGCATGTGTATGTACATGAAGCGGGTTCAGGCATTAGCAAGTCTGCATGTGTATGTACATGAAGGGGGTTCAGGCACTAGCAAGTCTGCATGTGTATGTACATGAAGGGGGTTCAGGCACTAGCAAGTCTGCATGTGTATGTACATGAAGCGGGTTCAGGCATTAGCAAGTCTGCATGTGTATGTACATGAAGCGGGTTCAGGCATTAGCAAGTCTGCATGTGTATGTACATGAAGCGGGTTCAGGCATTGGCAAGTCTGCATGTGTATGTACATGAAGCGGGTTCAGGCACTAGCAAGTCTGCATGTGTATGTACATGAAGGGGGTTCAGGCATTAGCAAGTCTTCATGTGTATGTACATGAAGGGGGTTCAGGCATTAGCAAGTCTTCATGTGTATGTACATGAAGGGGGTTCAGGCATTAGCAAGTCTGCATGTGTATGTACATGAAGGGGGTTCAGGCACTAGCAAGTCTGCATGTGTATGTACATGAAGGGGGTTCAGGCACTAGCAAGTCTGCATGTGTATGTACATGAAGGGGGTTCAGGCATTAGCAAGTCTGCATGTGTATGTACATGAAGGGGGTTCAGGCACTAGCAAGTCTGCATGTGTATGTACATGAAGGGGGTTCAGGCATTAGCAAGTCTGCATATCTGTTGACCTGGGGGATGGGAAATATCTCCCACACTTTACCCACCGGGTGCCGTGACTCAGATTGGAACCCAGTACCATCAGGTTGAAAGTCCAAAGCTCTCCCACCTCTATTAAAACTAGCTGCACCAGCTGCCTTGGTGAAGTGGTTAGCATCACGGTCGGACAGCTGGAAGGATGAGAGTTTGATCCTCATCGGAAGTGGGTTGCTTGTTTTTGAGCCTGCGGCGGGCTTCTACCCACAGCAGGGTGTGCTGTGGGCCTAGGTGGAAGTATGGTGCCGTATACTGTACCATGTCAAACTGATGCAAACCAGGCCTATGGAAGTCTGGAACCACACGGTTGAGGGTCACCCAGTTAATGGATGTGTTTGGGGGAGTTTTACTCAAATTTCCTGACCAACAATACTGCAGTTGTCTGTATTGTGTTGTATTGTCTCACTTTTTATCACAACTGATTTCTCTGTGTGGACTCCTCTCCCCATGGAGAGTGCATCGCGATAGTGTTGCGCCACCTGTCTTTTTCTTCAATTTTTTTTATCTGCCTGTTCTTCCTCTGATACTCCACTTCTCAGGATACCTCACGTCAGAAGTAAAACCTATGGACACAGATCAATTTTTTTTCAATCGCCAAAGATGTGGAACAAGCTCCCTGATAACCTCCGTCATTCTGATTCCCTCGCATCTTCTAAATCTCGTCTCAAAACTCACCTTTTCCCTCAGCAATAAGTTCAATTGTGGCAGGTCCACTTCCTTTGCATTAGCTGTGATTGACTGTGTGTATACATATGTATGTGTACATAACTACATGCATGTGTATGAATGTGCATTGTGTGTGTGTATGTTTATGTAAGTTTGTGCCTGCCTATGTGTGCGTATGTGTTAGGGTAGCTGTTAGATACATATGTATATTAAAACGTATGTATGCATTGTGTGTGTGTGTGTGTAGTCACATTTTGGTGTGTGTATGTAACATTGACGTAATGTTTTATGTTTATAAAGCACCTAGAGCAGATTTCTGGATAGTGTGCAATATAAGTATCCGTTATTATTATTATTACTATTATTATTATTGTATTCATTTTCCTATCAAAGTAGATTTTTCTTCAGAACTTTGTCAGGCAAAACCCCTTTGCTGCCATGGGTTCTTTAACATGCGCTAGGTGCACCATCCTGTGCCAGGTTGTTCTTTTGCCTCCCGGTGTTCAGTGAAGGGATGTTTGGGTGATGTGACCCTGATTTCTTCACGTGACGTGCCCAGTCCATTTCCAGCAGGTTCCGATGACGCTGTGACGATGTTTTCAGTGCCTTTGACCTGGAGCGTGAACGAGAGTGGCGGCAGCGGGAGAACAAACTGAAGGTTCAGATCGCACAGCTGGAGGCTACGCTGAAGTCTGACCTGGGGGAGAAAGGCAGCATCATCGATAAATACGCCAATGAGAGAGGTAAGCATCATCGATAAATACGCCAATGAGAGAGGTAAGCATCATGGATAAATACGCCAATGAGAGAGGTAAGCATCATTGATAAATACGCCAACAAGAGAGGTAAGCATCATGGATAAATACGCCAATGAGAGAGGTAAGCATCATGGATAAATACGCCAATGAGAGAGGTAAGCATCATGGATAAATACGCCAATGAGAGAGGTAAGCATCATGGATAAATACGCCAATGAGAGAGGTAAGCATCATGGATAAATACACCAATGAGAGAGGTAAGCATCATGGATAAATACGCCAACGAGAGAGGTAAGCATCATGGATAAATACGCCAATGAGAGAGGTAAGCATCATGGATAAATACGCCAATGAGAGAGGTAAGCATCATTGATAAATACGCCAATGAGAGAGGTAAGCATCATGGATAAATACGCCAACGAGAGAGGTAAGCATAATGGGTAAATATGCCAACGAGAGAGGTAAGCGTCATTGATAGATATGCCAATGAGAGAGGCAAGCGTCATTGATAGATATGCCAATGAGAGAGGCAAGCATCATTGATAGATACGCCAACAAGAGAGGTAACATCATTGATAGATACGCCAACAAGAGAGGTAACATCATTGATAGATACGCCAACAAGAGAGGTAACATCATTGATAGATACGCCAACAAGAGAGGTAACATCATTGATAGATACGCCAAAAAGAGGTAACATCATTGATGTTTTGGGTGTCATTTGTGATTTGGTGTTCGTTCAGAACAGTGGTGTAGATTGAGATTGTCAAGTCAAAACACTGCAGTCACTACAGTGTCTGTGTGGAATTTTCATATAAGCCTTGTTAGGTATGATAGTGCATGTTTATTGTGATGAAAAATATTGTCAAGTATTGCATGTCAGGTGTCTGGTAGCGGAAATTTAGTTTCAGACACAGACAGCGTGGTAAAATGGGGGGGAGTCCTCAGCAGCTTTTGTCGTGTTAGTTCAGTCTCATTTCCTTGCCTTCTTCAGCCAGAATGTTTAGCTGTTCTTCCAATGCCCCGAGAAAGAAGTGGTACCTCGACTCGGTGCAGTCACTCAAATCATGTGGACAGACAAAGGCAACAGCTGATGTGGCAAGTCCATGTGTGGTTTTTAGCAAGAAAACAAACAAACAAAAATAATGTCTCAGGACTTAGACAGTGATGAATGTCGTGTGCCTGTGGATTCCGATGACGGCAATGACCCCTCTTGGCTCTTTCCAAAGGAGGATAATTGTATGTCGCCCGTGGCTGGCCGGGTACTTAGATTTGTGGCTGGCCATGTACAGTGTTATTCAGCACCATAGGTTGAGTGGAAGGCAGGGATATAAATTGTGCCCTGTCTGCAGACGGCGGTAGTTTTCCACAGGATGTCTGACCCTGTCAGTCCTGGAGTTGTCCTCAGGCTTTACATCTTCTTCTTCGTCTTCTTCTGCATTCACTCGTATGCACATGAGTGGGCTTTTACATGTATGACCGTTTTTACCCCGCCATGTAGGCAGCCATACTCCGTTTTCGGGGGTGTGCATGCTGGGTATGTTGTTTCCATAACCCACCGAACGCTGACATGGATTACAGGATCTTTAACATGCGTATTTGATCTTCTGCTTGCATATACACACGAAGGGGGTTCAGGCACTAGCAGGTCTGCACCTATGTTGACCTGGGAGATCGTAAAAATCTCCTCCCTTTACCCACCAGGTGCGTGATTCGAACCCGGGACCCTCAGATTGACAGTCCAACGCTTTAACCACTCGGCTATTGCGCCCGTCAGGCTTTACATCCTCTCTTCCTGTCTTTCTCTTCTCCCTCAGCTCTGTCAAGAGACAGTGGGGTGTGCCGCAAAGGAGCTGTTCACCACATTCCTCCAGGTCTGTGGGTGGTGTGTCAAAGCCTGGTTCTCTGTGAATGGTGTTCCTGTCCATTCTGCCGTGCTGTCAGTCCATCGGTTTTTCTTTTCTTGGAATAAACACAGTACACCCATTGGCGGACTATCAATTGCTTTCTGATGTTGCTGCAAAGTAATTATAATGATGATGATGATGTACATTTTATAGCACCCTTTCTCTCTAAGAGCTCAGGGTGCTTTACATAAAAGAAAAAGTTACAAATGGCATGAACCACCCATGACCACTCTCTCTCAGTGCAATGTGTGCCTTCAGATGACAGTGTAGTGTAGCAATGTGTGTGCCTTCAGATGACAGTATAGCAATGGGTGTGCCTTCAGATGACAGTGTAGCAATGGGTGCAGCAATGTGTGTGCCTTCAGATGACAGTGTAGCAATGTGTGTGCCTTCAGATGACAGTGTGGCAATGGGTGTGCCTTCAGATGTGAGTGTAGCAGTGGGTGTGCCTTCAGATGACAGTGTAGCAATGGGTGTGCCTTCAGATGACAGTGTGGCAATGGGTGTGCCTTCAGATGACAGTGTAGCAATGGGTGCAGCAATGTGTGTGCCTTCAGATGACAGTGTAGCAATGTGTGTGCCTTCAAACGACAGTGTAGCAATGGGTGTGCCTTCAGACGACAGTGTGGCAATGGGTGTGCCTTCAGATGACAGTGTAGCAATGGGTGTGCCTTCAGATGACAGTGTAGCAATGGGTGTGCCTTCAGATGACAGTGTAGCAATGGGTGTGCCTTCAGATGACAGTGTAGCAATGGGTGTGCCTTCAGATGCCAATGAGAAGCTGCAGCAGGAGTACAGGGAGCTTCAGATCCAGCACTTCCAGATGAAGGAGGAGTACGACGACCTGAAGGAGAAGCTGCAGTTCTTCACCAAGGTCAGGCCGGGGCTGGGGGCACAGGGTCAGGCTGGGGGCACAGGGTCAGGCCGGGGCTGGGGGCACAGGGTCAGGCCGGGGGCACAGGGCCAGGCCGGGGGTGGGGGGCCAGGCCGGGGCTGGGGGCACAGGGTCAGGCCGGGGGTGGGGGCACAGGGTCAGGCCGGGGGTGGGGGCACAGGGTCAGGCTGGGGCTAGGGGCACAGGGTCAGGGTCAGGCCGGGGGTGGGGGCACAGGGTCAGGCCGGGGGTGGGGGCACAGGGTCAGGCCGGGGGTGGGGGCACAGGGTCAGGCCGGGGCTAGGGGCACAGGGTCAGGCCGGGGGTGGGGGGCCAGGCCGGGGCTAGGGGCACAGGGCCAGGCCGGGGGTGGGGGGGCCAGGCCGGGGCTAGGGGCACAGGGTCAGGCCGGGGGTGGGGGGCCAGGCCGGGGCTGGGCTGTTGCTGTCTTTTCTTTTTTCTTTTGTCTTTCTCTCTCTCTTTCCTTTTCTTCTTTGTGTACCCTCCCTTTTTTTCTTTCTTCCTGTCTTTCTTTCTTCCATTCTTTTCCTTCTGTGATCTCTGTCTTTCTCTGTTTCGTTGTTCTGTTGTTGCTTAGTGTTCGAGAAGAATAAAGAGGTGTGGTCTTGGTGATGATGATTATGATGATGATTTTTTTTTTTTTTTTTTTTTTTTTTTTTTTGGTTGCCCTGTCATCTGCCCCGTTTCAGTGGCATTACTCCCACACCGCTCATTTCAATTCCCCCAAACACGGCCACACCCGGGTTCGTCCATCACAGTCCCAGCATCGGCAGTCCACAGGGAACCATCAATGTTAGATCACCAGGAGGCCACACACCAGAGGAGACCCTGTTGTCACTCCGGTGGTGTTCAGTGGTGCCTGTTCTGATTTAACTTACTAAGGACACCACCAACTAAGCCCTCTTCTGACGACAATAATGGCTTAGTCGCGGAGCCAGACTGAGTGAGCGTCCATCCCAGCATGGAGACTGCCACCATGTCCCTCCAACAACAGCCCCCCATGAATCTGCTGACACTGAAGACCTTGACCAGACTCACCCCAAGCACGGAAGTGGAGTGGTGTTGAAACTGAAGTCACTATGACAGCAGGGCATGAAAGGCCACAGACTTTGGGGCTGTTTTTTGTTTATATTGGTAATGATGGAGGAGGAGGAGGAGGAGGATGTTGCTATAGAGGTCCACTTTGGTTTTGGACTACGTGACAAGGCTGTACTCTGTGCTTCCTTTCATAATGATATCCCGGTGTCAACCAGGCCCGAGAGATACAGACACTTGCAGTGTTGGTCAGGTAATTAGAGCAACACACCTAAAGACGCATCCGTGAAGTGGATGATACTCAAATGTGTGGTCCCAGTCTCCCCATTTAAGCCAATAGCACACTCAACTCTGGGTAGGAGCCGGCCGCAGGCCAAAAAACCTAACTGTGCTGGGATTCGAACCCACGTCCTCCCAGCCGTCAGTCCGCGACGCTAACCACTTCACCATGGCAGCTGGTTGATGATGATTATGATGCAGTGGTAATGATGATGTCTTGGAATTTGTCATGATTGTGGTGGTTGAAATTTTGATGTTGTTGCTACTGCTGCTGATGGTGATATGATTGATTGATTGACTGGTGATGATGATGATTTGTTGAGTGAAGTATTGATACTGCTGTTGCTACTGATGATGATGATGATGATGATTTGTTGAGTGAAGTATTGATTTGCTGTTGCTACTGACGATGATGATGATGATGATTTGTTGAGTGAAGTATTGATACTGCTGTTGCTACTGATGATGATGATGATGTCAACAGTAACGCTGACAATGATGATGATAACCATAACAACAGTAATGTTGAGAATAATGATGCCAATAGTTACGCTGTCGATGATGATGATAATGGAGACAACAGTAACACTGATGACGATGATGATGATGACAATGCCAACAATAATGTTGACAATGATGATGCCAACAGTAATGATGATGATGACCATGATGACAACAGTAACAATGATGATGACAGTTGACCATGATGGTGACAGCCATAATGATGACAGTGATAATGTTGATGATGACAGCAGTAATTATGACAGTGATGATGAGAATGCCAGCAGTATTGACCAAGACAGTGCCAACAGTTTGGACGATGACAGTGACGATGTTGACAGCAGAAACGACAACAGGGACGATGATGATGATGATGATGGGGTGTGCAGGAGAGTGCGGTGGACATGACGGAGCTAGAGGACGCCCTGGTGTTGGTCAAGCAGAAGAAGCAGAAGGCACAGGCACCGCCGGACTTCATACAACGGGTGGACGCTGAGCTGGACAGAGGTCAGTCACTGCACGCTATCTGCTTCTTCTTCTTCGTCTCTTACTTAGTATTATGCATGAGTAATATGGAATATGTTGTATTAATGTAGTGGGTGTGAATGTATGAGTGTTTGTGCGTTTATGAATATGTACTTATTTGCTTGTTATTTCCCTTATTTTTCGTTTTGCTTTTTCTTTTCGTCGTTTGCTAAAATAAGCTGAATAATCCCCCTTGGCACTAGAGCTGTAAAACGCTATTTACCAATAAAAAATTTGTCATTGTCATTGTTATCTCTTCTCTGGCCTGCCCTCTCTCTCTCTCTCTCTCTCTCTCTCTCTCTCTCTCTCTCTCTCTCTCTCTCTTCTCACTCTCTGAACATTTGATGCCTTTTATAAGCAGACAGACTGAATGACTGCCATTCTCCTGCATTGTTTGCTTGTTTTTACACCACAAATTATTTTCACATACTGGAGATGATGATTGAATATTGTTTTCTACTCCTCTTCTGTCAGTCATTTTCGGGGTGGGGGTGGGGGGGGGATATGCCTTTCCCCACCAGATATTGTTGTTGTTCTTGTTGTTGTTTTTCTTCTCATTATCACCATTCTTCCCTGTCTGCAGTCAACATTTAAGGAAAAGAAGTGTCTTTTTCCCACCACAGAGACTCCAAACAGCAGGCATTATTATTATTATGATTAGTAGTAGTATTATTTATTATTATTATTAGTTATTATCATTAAGGCCTTCAGCATCAGCCACGACACATGGGAGCTGAATGCAATGGACAGACCAAAGTGGCGTTCAGCTGTCCACAAAGGTGCCAAATCCTGTGAGGCCAACAGAATCGCTGCAGCAGAGCAACGCAGACAGGCCAGGAAAAGCAGGGCCAGCAAGTCCCCGACAGCTGCCACCATCCCCTGTCCACACTGCATCAGAACCTTCCGGGCGCGGATTGGCCTGACCAGTCATCTGCGCACCCTCAGAGCCCAACCCACCCACCCCCAGGATGACTAGATGGTCCTCGTCGATCCCGACGGACGAACCACACACTGTTATCATTATCATCATTATTACTAGTAGTAGTAGTAGTATCATGATAATGACTCATTTGCAGTCATCATTTTTCATTGTGAAAAAGAAGAAAGATGACTGTCTTTCTGCCCCGGCTCAGACTCGAAGAAGCAGATGCTGGAACTGCAGGCAGAGTACGCCGAGACGGTTCATGAGCTGGAGAAGACCCGAAACATGCTGGTGGTGCAGCACAAGATCAACAAGGACTACCAGAAAGAGGTGTGTCTGTGTGTGTGTGTGTGTGTCTGTGTGTGTGTGTGTCTGTGTGTGTGTGTGTCTGTGTTTGTGTGTGTGTGTGTGTGTGTGTGTGTGTGTCCTTGTCTGTGTGTGTGTGTCAACATGTTGATGGTGCAACACAAGATCAAGGACTACCAGAAAGAGGTGTGTATGAGTGTGTGTGTGTTTGTGTGTGTGTGTCTGTGTGTTTGTGTGTGTCTGTGTGTGTGTGTGTCTGTGTTTGTGTGTGTGTGTGTGTTTGTGTCCTTGTCTGTGTGTCTGTGTCAACATGTTGATTTCGCAACACAAGATCAACAAGGACTACCAGAAAGAGGTGTGTGTGTGTGTGTGTGTGTGTGTGTATATGTATGTGTATAATGTGTGTGTATGTGTTTGTGTAATGTGTTTATGTTTGTGTATGCAATGTCTGTATGTGTGTGTGTAGTGTGTGTGTGTGTGTATGTATGTGTCTGTAATGTGTGTGTTTATTTGTGTATATGATATATGTGTGTGTGTGTGTATGTAATGTGTGTGTGTGTGTATATATATATATAATGTGTATGTGTGTGTATATAATGTGTGTGTGTGTGCGTGTTTGTGTAATGTGTGTTGTGTGTGTGTATTTAATGAGTGTGTGTGTGTATTTAATGCATGTGTGTGTGTATTTAATGTGTGTGTGTGTGTATTTAATGTGTGTGTGTGTGTGTATTTAATGTGTGTGTGTGTGTGTGTATTTAATGTGTGTGTGTGTGTATTTAATGTGTGTGTGTGTGTGTGTATTTAATGTGTGTGTGTGTGTATTTGATGTGTGTGTGTGTATTTGATGTGTGTGTGTGTATTTAATGTGTGTGTGTGTGTGTATTTAATGTGTGTGTGTGTGTGTATTTAATGTGTGTGTGTGTGTATTTAATGTGTGTGTGTGTGTGTGTATTTAATGTGTGTGTGTGTGTGTGTATTTGATGTGTGTGTGTGTGTATTTGATGTGTGTGTACAGACGGAGCTGGCCAACCAGCAGCTACAGGACACCAAGAAGGAGTATGAGCTGAAGCTGGATGAGTATGCCCGCCTCCTGGACATCCGTGCCGCCAGGATCAAGGTACTGACCCCCCCCACGCCCCCCACAGCCCTGCCTCACCCCTCTCACACCTCTTTGACCTGTTAATCCCCCCCCCCTTCTCTCCGTGCCACCAGGATCAAGGTACTTCCTCACCCCTCTCTCTCTCACCTCTTTGACCTGTTAATCCCCCACCCCCTTCTCTCCGTGCCACCAGGATCAAGGTACTGCCTCACCCCTCTCTCTCACACCTCTTTGACCTGTTAATCCCCCACCCCCTTCTCTCCGTGCCACCAGGATCAAGGTACTGCCTCACCCCTCTCTCTCACCTCTTTGATCTGTTAACCCCCCCCCCCTCCCTTCTCTCCGTGCTACCAGGATCAAGATACTGCCTCACCCCTCTCTCTCACCTCTTTGATCTGTTAATCCCACCACCCCCTTCTCTCCGTGCCACCAGGATCAAGGTACTGCCTCACCCCTCTCTCACACCTCTTTGACCTGTTAATCCCCCCCCTTCTCTCTGTGCCACCAGGATCAAGGTACTGCCTCACCCCTCTCTCTCACCTCTTTGACCTGTTAATCCCACCCCCCTTCTCTCCGTGCCACCAGGATCAAGGTACTGCCTCACCCCTCTCTCTCACCTCTTTGACCTGTTAATCCCCCCCCCTTCTCTCTGTGCCACCAGGATCAAGGTACTGCCTCACCCCTCTCTCTCACCTCTTTGACCTGTTAATCCCCCCCCCTTCTCTCTGTGCCACCAGGATCAAGGTACTGCCTCACCCCTCTCTCTCACCTCTTTGACCTGTTAATCCCCCCCCCTTCTCTCCGTGCCACCAGGATCAAGGTACTGACCCCCCCCCCCCCCACACACACACACACACACACCACAGCCCTGCCTCACTCCCCTCTTTCCACGCAGCACAAAGCTCGCTACCTCTCTGACCTTTTCCCTTCTCTCCACAGCAAAGCTCAGTACGTCTCCGACCTTTTAATCTCATTATATGTATGTAATGTATAACGCATGATGTGATGGTGTGTGTATTACATATATAACGTAACTGGTGTGACAGAAACTGGAAGCCCAGTTGAGGGACGTGGCGTACGGCACTCGGCAGTATCGCGTTTCTCCTCCTGACGAAGACGTGAGTGTTGTGCTCTTGTCTCGTACGTCTGTCATTGTCATGTCGTTTAGAAGTCACATGTCAGTGCAGCATAATGTTATGTGTGTGTATGTGTGTGTGTGTGTGTGTGTGAGCATTTTTTGTGCTGTGCGTGATTTGTTGGTGCTTGTGATGAGTCAACAGTGTGTGGCTGTGTGTGATTAGTCAATGTGATGTGTGATTGTGTATGGTGAGTTGTGGCAGTGTGTAGTTATATATGGTGAGTTGTGGCAGTGTGTAGTTATATATGGTGAGTTGTGGCAGTGTGTAGTTATATGTGGTGAGTTGTGGCAGTGTGTAGTTACATATGGTGAGTTGTGGCAGTGTGTAGTTATATATGGTGAGTTGTGGCAGTGTGTAGTTATATATAGTTATATGTGGTGAGTTGTGGCAGTGTGTAGTTATGTGTTGAGTTGTGGCAGTGTATAGTTATATGTGTTGAGTTGAAGCAATGTGTAGTTATATATGGTGAGTTGTGGCAGTGTGTAGTTATATGTGGTGAGTTGTGGCAGTGTGTAGTTATGTGTTGAGTTGAAGCAATGTGTAGTTATATATGGTGAGTTGTGGCAGTGTGTAGTTATATGTGGTGAGGGCAGTGTGTAATATGTGGTGAGTTGTGGCACTGTGTAGTTATATGTGGTGAGTTGAAGCAATGTGTAGTTATATATGGTGAGTTGTGGCAGTGTGTAGTTATATGTGGTGAGTTATGGGAGTGTGTAGTTATGTGTGGTGAGTTGTGGTAGTGTGTAGTTACATGTGGTGAGTTTTGGCAGTGTGTAGACTTTACATGTGGTGATTTTGTTTAAGTGTGTAGTTATATATGATGATTTGTTAAGTGTGTAGTTATATGTGATGATTTGTTAAAGTGTGTATTGTATGTTTTGAGTCGTTCCATTGTGCAGTTATATATGGTGTGTGATATGACAGTGACGTGTGACATGTGTGATGTGACATGTGTGATGTGACATGTGACATGATGTGTGATGTGACAGACAAGATGACATGTGACATGACAGTGATCTATGACACGAAGAGTGCTATCACAGTGACATGTGACATGGTACATAACAGTGAGGAGGTGTGACATGACATGATGATGGTGTGACATGACGGTGGTGTGACATGACGGTGGTGTGACATGACGACATGTAAGACACTGAATGGTGGTGACAGGTGGAGTCCAGTGTGGACCTGGAGGAGACCCTGCAACTGGAGAGAGGACAGAACCTGTTTGAGATCCACATCACCAAGGTCACCACACACCACCACACCCCTCTGTCTCTGTCTCTCTCTGTCTCTCTCTCTCTCTCCCTCTGTCCCTCTCTCTCTATCCCTCTCTCCCTCTCTATCCCTCTCTCTCTCACCCTCTCTCACTATCCCTCTCTCTCTCACCCTCTCTCACTATCCCTCTCTCTCTCACCCTCTCTCACTATCCCTCTCTCTCTTACCCTCTCTCACTATCCCTCTCTCTCTCACCCTCTCTCACTATCCCTCTCTCTCTCACCCTCTCTCTCTCTCCCTCTCTCACTATCCCTCTCTCTCTCACCCTCTCTCACTATCCCTCTCTCTCACCCTCTCTCTCTATCCCTCTCTCTCACCCTCTCTCACTATCCCTCTCTCTCTCACCCTCTCTCACTATCCCTCTCTCTCTCACCCTCTCTCTCTCACCCTCTCTCACTATCCCTCTCTCTCACCCTCTCTCTCTCACCCTCTCTCTCTCACCCTCTCTCACTATCCCTCTCTCCCTCTCACCCTCTCTCACCCTCTCACTATCCCCTCTCTCTCACCCCTCTCTCACCCTCTCACTATCCCTCTCCTCACCCTCTCTCACTATCCCTCTCTCACTATCCCTCTCTCACTTCCCTCTCTCTCACCCTCTCTCACTATCCCTCTCTCTCACCCTCTCACCCTCTCTCACTATCCTCTCTCTCACCTCTCTCACCCTCTCTCACCCTCTCTCACTATCCCCCTCTCTCTCTCACCCTCTCTCGCCCTCTCTCACTATTTCTCTCTCTCTCACCCTCTCTCTCTATCCCATCTCTCTCACCCTCTCTCACTATCCCTCTCTCCCTCTCACCCTCTCTCACCCTCTCACTATCCCTCTCTCTCTCACCCTCTCTCACCCTCTCTCACTATCCCTCTCTCTCACCCTCCTCACAGTGAGTCCAGTGTGACCTGGAACCCTTCACTGATGAGAGGACCAAACCTTTTGATCCACTATCACCAGTCACCACACACCACTCACACCTCCTCATGTCCTCTTCTACCTCTCTAGTCTCCTCTCTCACTCTCTACTACCCTCTCATCCCTCTCTCTCACCTCTTCACTTCCCTCTCTCTCTATCCCTCTCTCTTACCCTCTCTCACTATCCCTCTCTCTCTCACCCTCTCTCACTATCCCTCTCTCCTCACCCTCTCTCACTATCCCTCTCTCTCTTACCCCTCTCTCACTATCCTCTCTCTCTTCTCACCCTCTTCACTATCCCTCTTCTCTACTCTCACCTTCTCACTATCCTCTCTCTCTCCCTCTCTCATTCTCTATCCCTCTCTCTCCCCTCTCACCCTCTCTCCTCACACCTTCCCTCCCTCTCTCACCCTCTCTCTCTATCCCTCTCTCTCTCACCCTCTCTCACTATCCTCCCCTCTCTCTCACCCTCTCTCCTATCCCTCTCTCTCTCACCCTCTCTCTCTCATCCTCTTTTCTCCTCTCACCTATCCCTCTCTCCTCACCCTCCTCTCTCCACCCTCTTCTCTCTCACCACTCTCTCACTATCCCTCTCTCACCCTCTCACCCTCTCTCTCCTCTCTCTCTCACCCTCTCTCACTATCCCTCTCTCACCTCTCTTCTCACCCTCTCCTCTCCTCTCTCCTCCCTCTCTCTCTCACCCTCTCTCCTATCCCCTCTCCTCTCACCCTCTCCTATCCTCTCTCTCACCTCTCCACCCTCTCTCCACCTCTCTATCTCTCTCACACCCTCTCTCTCACCCTCTTCTCCTCTCACCCTCTCTCTCTCACCTCTCTCCTGCTCTCTACCCTCTCTCCCTATCCCCTCTCTCTCTCACCCTCTCCCTTGTCATCAGAATGGTCACTGAACACTCTCTTTATCTCAGCAATCTCTTCTCACACCTTCTATCGCACTCTTTTCTCTTTGCCAAAATCTGGCATCTTCATCTGAAAGCATCAAGTACCTATACTTCCTGCTTCTTTCTCATCTCCCTACCCTAGTCATATCTCATCTGTGAATGTATATCTAACAGTCACTACATCCAGAGAAGTGGAACAGGGTAATCCTATGCATACATTTCGCAACGGTCCAGTTTAATCTGCTTCAACTCTTTCCAATTTGCTGGAATCAAACTAGGTCAGTCGTTCCGGATGAGATGAAAACCAGGTCCTTGTGTGCAGCACGCATTGGCACTGAAAATAAACCACCATATGATTTTGTCTCTGGCGAAATTACGTAAAATTAATACGATCCACATAGATAACAAATAATGTATCATTTTTGACCATCAAGTGGGGAAAAAGAAAGAACGCTCGTTGATTTCGGTCACCTTTGAAGACGCTGATGGAAATATCGGACAGGAGCCCATTCTGCACCTGGAGTCTTAAGTTTGAGATCCAGTCCACACCTTTGATTGGATCCAGTGATGTTAGATACCAGTCCAGAGTCAGTGAGTGTTGAGATCATCCACACTGTATGTTGGGATTCAGGTGAGTGTTAGATCATCACACTGTTGTTAGGGATCAGGTGAGTGTTGAGATCATGTCCACACCTGATGGGTCCAGTGAGTGTTGAGTCGTCACACTTTGGTGATCAGGTGAGTGTTGGATCGTCAACTGTGTGGATCCGGTGGTTGAATCCAGTCAACTGTTGGATCAGGATGTTAGATCATCCACATGTTGGGATCCGTGAGTGTTGATCGTCCCTGTTTTGGGGATCCAGGAATGGTGTTAAGCAGAATCCGTTGCTATTCATTTTTAGGGATCAGTGAGATTGAATCCCAGTCACCACCCTGTGTTGGGATCAGGGATTGAGTCAGTCCACCCTTTGATCCAGGTAGTGTGAATCCAGTCCACACTGTTGGTCCAGGGAGTGTAACAGTGTCCAACACACTGTTGGTCCAGTAGTTGATCCAGTCCCACCCTTCTGTGTCACACGGTGTCTCTCCATGCCATCGACCTCTTCAGGGCTAATCCATCTGCTGTGTCAGTGTTTATCCTGTCTTCTTCGACCTGTGTGTTTATGCTGTGTTCTCTTACCAAGCAAAGCCCCAATCACCTACCCACCAGCAGTTCACATCCGGCCTGTGATGATTTTTTTTGTTTTTCATCATCCCTCATTCTCTGTACCGACAATGCAAGTGCGTTGCCATGTTGCCCCCGTTGTGAAGCCCAACCGCGCAGCATAATCCTGAGTGAACCCCATGTGACGCTAACATGGCCATATCTCTCCATTTCCTGGTTTGACAACACCCATATCACTTATGCCACCTGCACACTTCAGAACTTTCAGAACAGTGCTCAGTGTCTGCAGGACATTACCTCAGGTACAGAAACCGGTGCAATGCATACATACTCGCAGCTGTGTTGTTGCTACTTCGTGTGTGGGGGCTCCTGTCTCAGTGGATCCTCTCTCGTGAGCCTTTTGTGTGACTGAGTCGTGTGTGTTGTAATTCCTATCCAACTATAGACTCTTCCACTTATCTCACCTCTTCATGGTTCTTTTTTCTCTTGTTTACTCTGTTACGATTTTGTTTTCTTTTCATCTCTTTCACACAAGCGAAGCATGCATCTGCAGTACCTGTCCACCTGAGCATCGGAGTCCTAATCTTGAATTACTGTTTCAGCCAATGTACGACTCTTCACGTCCCATACATTTCAGTGGATGACTCTTCCCCATCTACTCAGAAGTGGTCTCTTGCTTCCGTGGGTCGAGTATTTTCCTAGTGTGTAATTCCCACTGCATTTTGAGAGTCTGTTTGTTTTTTCTTGTAACTCTGTTTTACCTTGTTCAGTCATAGACACAAACTTTGTTTTACCTTGTTCATATAAGACCCATACTTTTGCCTCACCTTTGTTCAGTAAGACGCAATAACTTTGTTTTACTGTTTACAGTATAAAGACTACAATACTGTTTTACTTGTTTCGGTATAAAGGGACACATGCTTTGATACAGCGCCTCTGCATCCAGGTGTAATGTTCAGCATTGTAAATCCATCACTTCTAACTGCAGTGTTTACTCCAAGTTGAACATTGCAAACATTTACGAAGCCAAACAACATTGTGACAACAACCACAGTCCAGGCAGCACCACGGAGATGAAAATTACAACTCACGGCAATGAGAGTGTTGTCCTCTGGCGAAATTACGTACACAAATATTAATATGCATCCCCACCCATAGATACAAATGATATTATGAGTTGTTGCCCACAAAGTGGGGGGAAAAAAGAAAGAACGCTGGCGGTGATTGCAGGTCAGCCTGTCTGAAGACGCTGTGCGACACATCGGGGACGAGGAGCCCTCCCTCTTCTGCACCTGGGAGTTCTTTGAGTTTGAGATCCAGTCCACACCTGTTGTTCGGGGATCCAGGTGAGTGTTGAGATCCAGTCCACACCTGTTGTTGGGGGATCCAGGTGAGTGTTGAGATCCAGTCCAGATCCAGGTGAGTGTTGAGATCCAGTCCACACCTGTTGTTGAGGGATCCAGGTGAGTGTTGAGATCCAGCCCACACCTGTTGTTGGGGGATCCAGGTGAGTGTTGAGATCCAGTCCACACCTGTTGTTTGGGGATCCAGGTGAGTGTTGAGATCCAGTCCACACCTGTTGTTGGGGGATCCAGGTGAGTGTTGAGATCCGGTCCACACCTGTTTGGGGATCCAGGTGAGCATTGAGATCCAGTCCACACCTGTTGGGATCCAGGTGAGTGTTGAGATCCAGTCCACACCTGTTGTGATCCAGGTGAGTGTTGAGATCCAGTCCACACCTGTTGTTCGGGGATCCAGGTGAGTGTTGAGATCCAGTCCACACCTGTTGTGATCCAGGTGAGTGTTGAGATCCAGTCCACACCTGTTGTGATCCAGGTGAGTGTTGAGATCCAGTCCACACCTGTTGTGATCCAGGTGAGTGTTGAGATCTGTTGTGATCCAGGTGAGTGTTGAGATCTGTTGTGATCCAGGTGAGTGTTGAGATCCAGTCCACACCTGTTGTGTGTGGGTCCAGGTGAGTTCTCCATGTGCCATCAGGGAACCTGTCTTCAGGGCAGAACCATCTGCAGTGTGTGTGTGTGTGTGTGTGTGATCTTTACCAAGGCAAAGACCCCAATAATCCTTATCCCAGTCAGCATGGTGTCACATCCCAGGCCTGTGGATGATTTTTTTTGTTTTTCATTCATCCCCTGAATTCTTCTGTGACCTGGCACAAAATGACGTAGGTGCGTGTGGCACAGTGTGTGCCCCGCGTTGTGAAGTGCCCCAAACCGTCAGGCAGCATAATCCTGAAAGTGGAGACCCCCCCACCATGGTGACTGCTAGACATGGCCACATCCTCTCCATTTCCTGGTTTGACAAGCACCATGTCAGCTTGATGCCACCTGCACACTGTGCAGAAACTTTCAGGAAGACAGTGCGTTCAAAATGTCGTGCAGGACATGTACACAAGGTACAGAATCCAGCAGCAATGCATACATACTCGCAGCACATTGTGTATGTCTGTATGTCCGTGTGTGGGGGTGTGTCTGTCTGTGTCAGCGTGTGTGTGTTTGTGAGCGCATGTTTGTGTGACTGAGTGTGTGTGTGTGTGTGTAATTATATCCAAACTCATAGACTTTAACTTATTCAGCTTCAGTGGGTCGTTTTTTCATTTGTTTTTTTGTTAGATTTTTTGTTTTTTCATTTTCTTTTCACACAAGCGAAGCAGCGCATTTCTGTACGTACCTATATCCAGACAACGAAGCAGTCTGGGAGTCCTAAGTCTTGAATTATTGTTTCAGACCAATGTACGACTTCACGTCCCAGTACATTGTCAAGGTGGATGATTTCTTCCTCCATTACCTGCAGAAGGTGGGTTCCTTGGCTTCTGTGGGTAGGAGTATTTTCCTAGTGTGTAGATTTTTGCACTGGCATTTTGGAGAGGTTGTGTTTGTTTTTTTTGTTTTTTTTTTTTGTAATTTTGTTTTACTTTGTTTCTGTATAAAGACACAATAACTTTGTTTTACTTTGTTTCGATATAAAGACACAATAACTTTGTTTTACTTTGTTTCTGTATAAAGACACAATAACTTTGTTTTACTTTGTTTCGATATAAAGACACAATAACTTTGTTTTACTTTGTTTCGGTATAAAGACACATGCTTTGACACAGCAGCCCTTGGATCCAGGGTGTAAACGTTTCAGCATTGTAGATATCAGTCACTTCTAACTGCAGTGGGTTTATTCAAGTGTACACATTCACACACACATTAACAGAGGCACAAACACACATTTGCACACACTCACGCACGCACGCACAGGATTTAGATGAAGATATTTGATCAAGTTAAGCACGTAAAAGAACCCTCAGCAACGAAGGTTTGTCTGGCAAAATTCAGTAGAAAAATCCTCTTTGATAGGAAAACGAATACACTTTCCAGCAGATAAAAAGGGTTGGGCTTACACTGTAGCAACCTGCTCTCCCCGGGAAGAGCAGCCCAAATTTCACACAGAGAAATGTATTGTGACAAAAGTGTTATATAACACAACACAGTACAATACAACACACAATACAGTACAATACAATACAGTACAACACAATGCAACACAATACAATACAATATTTTACAGCAATACAATGCAACACATTTGAATGCAATACAATGCAATGCAGTGCAATACAACACAACACAACACATAACAATAGAACACAACACAATACAACACAATACAACACGATACAATACAGTACAACACAATACAATACAGTACAATACAATATTGTACAGCAACACAACACAATAGAACACAACACAATACAACACAATACAACACAATACAATACAGTACAATACAATATTGTACAGCAACACAACACAATAGAACACAACACAATACAATGCAATACAATGCAATGCAGTACAACACAATACAATACAATACAATATTGTACAGCAATACAACACAATAGAACACAACACAATACAATACAATATTGTACAGCAATACAACACAATAGAACACAACACAATACAATACAATACAATACAATACAATACAATATTGTACAGCAATACAACACAACAGAACACAACACAATACAATGCAATACAATACAACACAACACAACACAACACAACACAACACAACACACCACAATACAATGTACGACGGTATCCCCCCCACAGCAAACATGCACACTGGAGCTTCACCAGACGTTTGGACAGGAGTTCCACACAGTGGCCGCATGTCAGCTGGTGTTCAGAGATCTCTTTGACAAACCCTCGGGTCGTATTCACGGTGTGGCCGCTCTCACAGGTCGGTCTGTGTGTGTGTGTGTGTGGGGGGGGGGGGGGGGGGTCTGTGGGTTTTGTGTGAGTGTATGTTTTGTGTGTGTGTGTGTGTGTGTGTGAGAGATTGTTTTTGTTGTTGTTTTGTGTGTGTGTGTATGTGTGTGTGTGCGAGAGTGTTTTACCTGTATCACACCTGTGGTGTTAATGTGACCAGGTGTGGGTGATGGCGAGACAGGGGTGTGTGTTACCTGTATTATACCTGTGGTGTTAATGTGACCAGGTGTGGGTGATGGTGAGACAGGGGTGTGTTACCTGTATTATACCTGTGGTGTTAATGTGACCAGGTGTGGGTGATGGCGAGACAGGGGTGTGTGTTACCTGTATTATACCTGTGGTGTTAATGTGACCAGGTGTGGGTGATGGTGAGACAGGGGTGTGTTACCTGTATTATACCTGTGGTGTTAATGTGACCAGGTGTGGGTGATGGAGAGACAGGGGTGTGTGTTACCTGTATTATACCTGTGGTGTTAATGTGACCAGGTGTGGGTGATGGCGAGACAGGGGTGTGTGTTACCTGTATTATACCTGTGGTGTTAATGTGACCAGGTGTGGGTGATGGTGAGACAGGGGTGTGTTACCTGTATTATACCTGTGGTGTTAATGTGACCAGGTGTGGGTGATGGTGAGACAGGGGTGTGTGTTACCTGTATTATACCTGTGGTGTTAATGTGACCAGGTGTGGGTGATGGTGAGACAGGGGTGTGTGTTACCTGTATTATACCTGTGGTGTTAATGTGACCAGGTGTGGGTGATGGCGAGACAGGGGTGTGTTACCTGTATTATACCTGTGGTGTTAATGTGACCAGGTGTGGGTGATGGTGAGACAGGTGTGTGTTACCTGTATTATACCTGTGGTGTTAATGTGAACAGGTGTGGGTGATGGTGAGACAGGGGTGTGTGTTACCTGTATTATACCTGTGGTGTTAATGTGACCAGGTGTGGGTGATGGTGAGACAGGGGTGTGTGTTACCTGTATTATACCTGTGGTGTTAATGTGACCAGGTGTGGGTGATGGTGAGACAGGGGTGTGTTACCTGTATTATACCTGTGGTGTTAATGTGACCAGGTGTGGGTGATGGTGAGACAGGGGTGTGTTACCTGTATTATACCTGTGGTGTTAATGTGACCAGGTGTGGGTGATGGCGAGACAGGTGTGTGTTACCTGTATTATACCTGTGGTGTTAATGTGACCAGGTGTGGGTGATGGTGAGACAGGGGTGTGTGTTACCTGTATTATACCTGTGGTGTTAA
Source organism: Babylonia areolata (assembly GCF_041734735.1). Taxonomy (NCBI): domain Eukaryota; kingdom Metazoa; phylum Mollusca; class Gastropoda; order Neogastropoda; family Buccinidae; genus Babylonia; species Babylonia areolata. The sequence goes on from NC_134884.1 coordinate 1,159,959, forward strand.
TGTGACCAGGTGTGGGTGATGGCGAGACAGGGGTGTGTTACCTGTATTATACCTGTGGTGTTAATGTGACCAGGTGTGGGTGATGGTGAGACAGGTGTGTGTTACCTGTATTATACCTGTGGTGTTAATGTGACCAGGTGTGGGGTGATGGCGAGACAGGGGTGTGTTACCTGTATTATACCTGTGGTGTTAATGTGACCAGGTGTGGGTGATGGTGAGACAGGGGTGTGTGTTACCTGTATTATACCTGTGGTGTTAATGTGACCAGGTGTGGGTGATGGTGAGACAGGGGTGTGTGTTACCTGTATTATACCTGTGGTGTTAATGTGATCAGGTGTGGGTGATGGTGAGACAGGGGTGTGTTACCTGTATTATACCTGTGGTGTTAATGTGACCAGGTGTGGGTGATGGTGAGACAGGGTGTGTGTTACCTGTATTATACCTGTGGTGTTAATGTGACCAGGTGTGGGTGATGGTGAGACAGGTGTGTGTTACCTGTATTATACCTGTGGTGTTAATGTGACCAGGTGTGGGTGATGGTGAGACAGGGGTGTGTGTTACCTGTATTATACCTGTGGTGTTAATGTGACCAGGTGTGGGTGATGGCGAGACAGGGGTGTGTTACCTGTATTATACCTGTGGTGTTAATGTGACCAGGTGTGGGTGATGGTGAGACAGGTGTGTGTTACCTGTATTATACCTGTGGTGTTAATGTGACCAGGTGTGGGTGATGGCGAGACAGGGGTGTGTTACCTGTATTATACCTGTGGTGTTAATGTGACCAGGTGTGGGTGATGGTGAGACAGGGGTGTGTGTTACCTGTATTATACCTGTGGTGTTAATGTGACCAGGTGTGGGTGATGGTGAGACAGGGGTGTGTGTTACCTGTATTATACCTGTGGTGTTAATGTGATCAGGTGTGGGTGATGGTGAGACAGGGGTGTGTTACCTGTATTATACCTGTGGTGTTAATGTGACCAGGTGTGGGTGATGGTGAGACAGGGGTGTGTGTTACCTGTATTATACCTGTGGTGTTAATGTGACCAGGTGTGGGTGATGGTGAGACAGGGTTTGTGTTACCTGTATTATACCTGTGGTGTTAATGTGACCAGGTGTGGAGTGATGGTGAGACAGGTTTGTGTTACCTGTATTATACCTGTGGTGTTAATGTGACCAGGTGTGAGTGATGGTGAGACAGGTGTGTGTTACCTGTATTATACCTGTGGTGTTAATGTGACCAGGTGTGGGTGATGGTGAGACAGGTGTGTGTTACCTGTATTATACCTGTGGTGTTAATGTGACCAGGTGTGGGTGATGGTGAGGCAGGGGTGTGTTACCTGTATTATACCTGTGGTGTTAATGTGACCAGGTGTGGGTGATGGCGAGACAGGTGTGTGTGTTACCTGTATTATACCTGTGGTGTTAATGTGACCAGGTGTGGGTGATGGTGAGGCAGGGGTGTGTTACCTGTATTATACCTGTGGTGTTAATGTGACCAGGTGTGGGTGATGGTGAGACAGGGGTGTGTTACCTGTATTATACCTGTGGTGTTAATGTGACCAGGTGTGGGTGATGGTGAGACAGGGGTGTGTTACCTGTATTATACCTGTGGTGTTAATGTGACCAGGTGTGGGTGATGGCGAGACAGGTGTGTGTGTTACCTGTATTATACCTGTGGTGTTAATGTGACCAGGTGTGGGTGATGGCGAGACAGGTGTGTGTTACCTGTATTATACCTGTGGTGTTAATGTGACCAGGTGTGGGTGATGGTGAGACAGGGTGTGTGTTACCTGTATTATACCTGTGGTGTTAATGTGACCAGGTGTGGGTGATGGTGAGACAGGGGTGTGTGTTACCTGTATTATACCTGTGGTGTTAATGTGACCAGGTGTGGGTGATGGTGAGACAGGGGTGTGTGTTACCTGTATTATACCTGTGGTGTTAATGTGACCAGGTGTGGGTGATGGTGAGACAGGTGTGTGTTACCTGTATTATACCTGTGGTGTTAATGTGACCAGGTGTGGGTGATGGTGAGACAGGGGTGTGTGTTACCTGTATTATACCTGTGGTGTTAATGTGACCAGGTGTGGGTGATGGTGAGACAGGGGTGTGTGTTACCTGTATTATACCTGTGGTGTTAATGTGACCAGGTGTGGGTGATGGTGAGACAGGTGTGTGTTACCTGTATTATACCTGTGGTGTTAATGTGACCAGGTGTGGGTGATGGTGAGACAGGGGTGTGTGTTACCTGTATTATACCTGTGGTGTTAATGTGACCAGGTGTGGGTGATGGTGAGACAGGGGTGTGTGTTACCTGTATTATACCTGTGGTGTTAATGTGACCAGGTGTGAGTGATGGTGAGACAGGGGTGTGTTACCTGTATTACCTGTATTATACCTGTGGTGTTAATGTGACCAGGTGTGGGTGATGGTGAGACAGGGGTGTGTTACCTGTATTATACCTGTGGTGTTAATGTGACCAGGTGTGGGTGATGGTGAGACAGGGGTGTGTGTTACCTGTATTATACCTGTGGTGTTAATGTGACCAGGTGTGGGTGATGGAGAGACAGGTGTGTGTTACCTGTATTATACCTGTGGTGTTAATGTGACCAGGTGTGGGTGATGGTGAGACAGGGTGTGTGTTACCTGTATTATACCTGTGGTGTTAATGTGACCAGGTGTGGGTGATGGTGAGACAGGGGTGTGTGTTACCTGTATTATACCTGTGGTGTTAATGTGACCAGGTGTGGGTGATGGTGAGACAGGGGTGTGTTACCTGTATTATACCTGTGGTGTTAATGTGACCAGGTGTGGGTGATGGTGAGACAGGGGTGTGTGTTACCTGTATTATACCTGTGGTGTTAATGTGACCAGGTGTGGGTGATGGTGAGACAGGTGTGTGTTACCTGTATTATACCTGTGGTGTTAATGTGACCAGGTGTGGGTGATGGTGAGACAGGGGTGTGTGTTACCTGTATTATACCTGTGGTGTTAATGTGACCAGGTGTGGGTGATGGCGAGACAGGGGTGTGTGTTACCTGTATTATACCTGTGGTGTTAATGTGACCAGGTGTGGGTGATGGTGAGACAGGGGTGTGTTACCTGTATTATACCTGTGGTGTTAATGTGACCAGGTGTGGGTGATGGTGAGACAGGGGTGTGTGTTACCTGTATTATACCTGTGGTGTTAATGTGACCAGGTGTGGGTGATGGTGAGACAGGGGTGTGTGTTACCTGTATTATACCTGTGGTGTTAATGTGACCAGGTGTGGGTGATGGTGAGACAGGGTGTGTGTTACCTGTATTATACCTGTGGTGTTAATGTGACCAGGTGTGGGTGATGGTGAGACAGGGGTGTGTTACCTGTATTATACCTGTGGTGTTAATGTGACCAGGTGTGGGTGATGGTGAGACAGGTGTGTGTTACCTGTATTATACCTGTGGTGTTAATGTGACCAGGTGTGGGTGATGGTGAGACAGGTGTGTGTTACCTGTATTATACCTGTGGTGTTAATGTGACCAGGTGTGGGTGATGGTGAGACAGGGGTGTGTGTTACCTGTATTATACCTGTGGTGTTAATGTGACCAGGTGTGGGTGATGGCGAGACAGGGGTGTGTTACCTGTATTATACCTGTGGTGTTAATGTGACCAGGTGTGGGTGATGGTGAGACAGGGGTGTGTGTTACCTGTATTATACCTGTGGTGTTAATGTGACCAGGTGTGGGTGATGGTGAGACAGGGGTGTGTGTTACCTGTATTATACCTGTGGTGTTAATGTGACCAGGTGTGGGTGATGGCGAGACAGGGGTGTGTTACCTGTATTATACCTGTGGTGTTAATGTGACCAGGTGTGGGTGATGGCGAGACAGGGGTGGGCTATGGCACTGTGGAGTACTGGATCAGACTGCGTGTTCCCATGGACCAGGCTCTGAGGCTGTACAAGGTGTGTGTGTGTGTGTCTGTGTGTGTGTCTGTGTGTGTGTCTGTGTGCGTGTCTGTGCGCCAGTGTGTGTGAGAATGTGCACATACATTTGTTTATATATCTATATGTTCATGTGCTCTTGCTTGGATACATGTATGTGTGTTGTGTGTGCATGTGTGTGCAAGCGTGAGTGTGTGTGTTTGTGTGCGTGTGTGTGTGTGTGAGTATGTGTGTGTGCGTGTGTTGACTGTGCTATGTGTGACCCCAGGAACACATAAAGGTGCACACACACACACACACACACACACACACACACACACACACACACACACACACACACACACACACACACACACACACACAGTGTCTGACTTCTTCTCAGTTCGTGGACTGCAACTCCCACGTTCACTCATATAAACATGAATGGGCTTTAACGTGTTTGACTATTTTTACCCCACCATGTAGGCAGCCATACTCCGTTTTGGGGGCAGTGAGTGATGATGTGTGTGTGTCCCCAGGAGCGCACCAAGGCGCTGGGCTACCTGTCAGCCAACGAACGCCAGATGAAGGAGAACCTTCAGGCTCTGGATGAAGAGGCCGCACGCCGACCCATGGACAACGTGAATGAACTCCACATCAAGATTATTAAGTGCTCCAAGCTCAAGTCACGCAGGCCTGGTGAGCTGGTGGTGTGTGTGTGCGTTGTGTGTGATGTGTGTGTGTGTGTGTGTGCTGTGTGTGTGTGCTGTGTGTGTGTTATGTGTGTGTGTGTGTGTGTGTGTTATGTGTGTGTGTGTGTGTGTGTGTGTGTGTGAAAGCTGCACATCAAAATCATCAAGCACTCCAAACTCGAGGCACAAAGACCGTGTGTGTGTGTGTGTGTGTGTGTGTGCATGCGTGCATGCATGAGTGTGCATACGCATATCAAGTGGTCCAGACTGAAGGTATGCAAACCTGGCATTTTATGCAATACAATACAGTACAATACAGTACAATACGATGCAATACAATACAATACAATACAATACAGCGTTGTGTGTATGTCAGTTCTATGTCTGTATACAGGGACCCTAAACTCATGGTATTTTTTTGTTTGTTTGTTGTTGTTTTTTCCCAGACGTGCAGCCCTCTCCGTACTGCGTGTACCAGTTCTTCAACTTCAGCGACCATGACACGGTCATCGTGCGCAACTCCAACAACCCGGAGTTCCATGACCACCGCACCTACCCTGTGCCAATGACCCATGACCTCGACGAGTACCTCTCCTTCGTCGTGAGTGGGCTGCAGTTGGCGTCTGTGTGGGTGTGGGTGGTGTGCGGGTTGGCTGGGGGGATCAGTTTGGGGTAACGGTGGGGTGGACATGGAATGATGATAATAGTAATGATAATGATGATGATACTGCTACGACTACTGTTACAACTAGTACTAAATGATTATGATTATATTATTAATACTTATGCTACTGCTACTACAACTACTACTACTACTACTGATGATTATAATGATGATGATGATAATAATCATGATAGTAGTAGCAGTATTAGTGGTAGTAGTCATATACTGCAGCTGGTAACACATCTGTGTATACAGTGCTGAATTTTGTGCAGAGAAAAATCAAAGCGCTTTTCCCACCCAACTGTGACAAGCATGCACAACTGTGAGCTAGAGGGTAGACAGAAAAAACACACACACAAAAACTGATAAAGACATGTTGACGGAATGCCAGAGAAACTGTTGGCACATTGATGAAAGATGATGGATGGATGGATTGTTGTCTCGTTCGTCATTTATCAGATGGATTCTCCCATCTCCTCGACGAAGGCGGCAGTACGTTGCAGGTCCTCCAGTCCTCCGAAGAGATTCTAGGCCGCTGGCAATGGATGGATGAATGGTTTATATATATAAGGTCATTGCCCGTCTTGAACGGGGTAAACGATGTACAACAATGTAGTATCTGCATTTGATAATGATCATAATCTGAATCTTAATGAGTTCATTAATCATGAAGTCATAACTGATCGCAACTGAAATGCTTTGAAAAATGAATAGAAAAATTCCTCACAATCCTTTCGTTACAAGAAGCCACAAGTTGGTGTTGCGTCGTTTGGTGTTTGTGTTGGTGTCATGTCGTTTGTTGTGTTGGTATCGCGTCGTTTGGTGTTTATGTTGGTGTCGCGTAGTTGACTACAGAGATGAAAGAGAAATGTGACAAAGACCTGTTGATAGAACGCTGAAGAAACCAATGATTTTTCTCCCCTCCCCCATCACCCCAGCATCTGGACATCTTTGTGTTTGACGACGCCGACCCCGAGGAGATGTCCTACCTGGGCAAGGCGCGCATCCCGCTGATGTCACTGCGACAGAACGGGGAGCTGAAGGGGCCCTACGCCCTGTCGCACGACGAGGCCACAGAGGGCGCTCCTGACCGCCAGCAGAGCCTGGGCACCATCCACGTGGAGATCTACTGGGCCCACGACTACATCCGCCCCTCCAGACCCAAACACACCCCGCTGGAGGTCAGGGGCTGTGTGTGTGTGTTGGTGTCGTGTCGTGTCGTTTGGTGTTTGTGTTGGTGTCGTGTTGTTTGTGTTGGTGTCGTGTCGTTTGGTGTCTGTGTTGGTGTCGTGTTGTTTGTGTTGGTGTCGTGTTGTTTGGTGTTGGTGTCGTGTCGTTTGGTGTTTGTGTTGGTGTTGTGTTGCTTGGTGTTTGTGTTGTTGTCGTATCATTTGGTGTTGGTGTCGCGTCGTTGGGTGTTTGTGTTGGTGTCGTCATGTTGTTTGGTGTTTGTGTTGGTGTCGTCATGTTTGGTGTTTGTGTTGGTGTCATCATGTTTGGTGTTTGTGTTGGTGTCGTCATGTTGTTTGGTGTTTGTGTTGTTGTCGTATCATTTGGTGTTGGTGTCGCGTCGTTGGGTGTTTGTGTTGGTGTCGTGTCGTTTGGTGTTTGTGTTGGTGTCATCATGTTTGGTGTTTGTGTTGGTGTCACGTTGTTTGGTGTTTGTGTTGGTGTTGTCTTGCTTGGTGTTTGTGTTGTTGTCGTATCATTTGGTGTTGGTGTCGCGTCGTTGGGTGTTTGTGTTGGTGTCATCATGTTTGGTGTTTGTGTTGGTGTCGTCATGTTGTTTGGTGTTTGTGTTGGTGTCATCATGTTGTTTGGTGTTTGTGTTGGTGTCATCATGTTTGGTGTTTGTGTTGGTGTCGTCATGTTGTTTGGTGTTTGTGTTGGTGTCGTCATGTTTGGTGTTTGTGTTGGTGTCGTCACGTTGTTTGGTGTTTGTGTTGGTGTCGTGTCGTTTGGTGTGTGTGTTGGTGTCGTGTCGTTTGGTGTTTGTGTTGGTGTCCTGTCGTTTGGTGTTTGTGTTGGTGTTGTCTTGCTTGGTGTTTGTGTTGTTGTCGTATCATTTGGTGTTGGTGTCACGTTGTTTGGTGTTTGTGTTGGTGTCATGTTGTTTGGTGTTTGTGTTGGTGTCGTCACGTTGTTTGGTGTTTGTGTTGGTGTCATCATGTTTGGTGTTTGTGTTGGTGTCATCATGTTGTTTGGTGTTTGTGTTGGTGTCGTCACGTTGTTTGGTGTTTGTGTTGGTGTCATGTTGTTTGGTGTTTGTGTTGGTGTCGTCACGTTGTTTGGTGTTTGTGTTGGTGTCATCATGTTTGGTGTTTGTGTTGGTGTCGTCACGTTGTTTGGTGTTTGTGTTGGTGTCATCACGTTGTTTGGTGTTTGTGTTGGTGTCATCACATTGTTTGGTGTTTGTGTTGGTGTCATCGTGTTGTTTGGTGTCATGTTGTTTGGTGTTTGTGTTGGTGTCATCACGTTGTTTGGTGTTTGTGTTGGTGTCATGCCCTATAAGAGAGCGGACTAGAAACCCCCACCCAACCCAGCACTAACACCCTGACAACACAGACTAAAATAAGTTCACACACATTTATTCAGTCACCCTGACTGTTGGACGATGGACCTTCCTTCCTTCCTTTGCTGTTTGACCCCTGACTGTCACACTGGGCCTTCCTTCCTTCCTTCCTTCCTTTGCTGTTTGACCCCTGACTGTCACACTGGGCCTTCCTTCCTTTGCTGTTTGACCCCTGACTGTCACACTGGACCTTCCTTCCTTCCTTCCTTTGCTGTTTGACCCCTGACTGTCACACTGGGCCTTCCTTCCTTTGCTGTTTGACCCCTGACTGTCACACTGGTCCTTCCTTCCTTCCTTCCTTCCTTCCTTCCTTCCTTCCTTCCTTCCTTCCTTCCTTTGCTGTTTGACCCCTGACTGTCACACTGGGCCTTCCTTCCTTCCTTCCTTTGCTGTTTGACCCCTGACTGTCACACTGGGCCTTCCTTCCTTCCTTCCTTCCTTTGCTGTTTGACCCCTGACTGTCACACTGGGCCTTCCTTCCTTCCTTCCTTTGCTGTTTGACCCCTGACTGTCACACTGGGCCTTCCTTCCTTCCTTCCTTCCTTCCTTCCTTCCTTCCTTTGCTGTTTGACTCCTGACTGTCACACTGGGCCTTCCTTCCTTGGCTGTTTGACCCCTGACTGTCACGCTGGGCCTTCCTTCCTTTACTGTTTGACCCCTGACTGTCACACTGGGCCTTCCTTCCTTCCTTCCTTCCTTTACTGTTTGACCCCTGACTGTCACACTGGGCCTTCCTTCCTTTGCTGTTTGACCCCTGACTGTCACACTGGGCCTTCCTTCCTTCCTTCCTTTGCTGTTTGACCCCTGACTGTCACGCTGGGCCTTCCTTCCTTCCTTTGCTGTTTGACCCCTGACTGTCACGCTGGGCCTTCCTTCCTTCCTTTGCTGTTTGACCCCTGACTGTCACACTGGGCCTTCCTTCCTTCCTTTGCTGTTTGACCCCTGACTGTTGGACGAGTGTCTCTTGGAACTTGGAGAGGACTTTCTGCACTCTGTGCCTCCGGGCCCTTGTCTAGAGTGCTGCATGAACATCTGTTTTTATTATGATGATTGTTAATTTATGACGATGATTATTCCCCTGCGTTTTGATTGGTCAGATGGACGTGGAGGAGACGCCGGTCAAACTGCCACCCTCCCCCAGGGAACACGGGCCGGCGCGACCCACCCTGCAGGGTCAAGGTCGGGGTCGGGGTCGGGGGGCGCCCTCAGCTACCTCCACCCCTATGGCCCGCAACAAGCTGCAGGAGGTGGAGTCCCAGATCATAGAGCACGGCGCCACCACCTCCATGGCTTCTGTGAGTGTGTGTGGGGATGGAGGTGGGGGGGTTCGGTACAGGATATGAAGTCCCAGATCATAGAGCACGGCGCCACCACCTCCATGGCTTCTGTGAGTGTGTGTGGGGATGGGGGTGGGGTGGGGGTCAGTACAGGATATGAAGTCCCAGATCATAGAGCACGGCGCCACCACCTCCATGGCTTCTGTGAGTGTGTGTGGGGATGGGGGTGGGTGGTCGGTGGTCAGTGGACGGTGGGTGGTTAGTGTGAATGACTGGTGTGAAAGAGCTTTGATTTGTCTCTGCACAAGATAAGTACTAATTATTATTATGTTGTTGTTGTTGTCAGCCCAAGCCAGTGGCACGGCGACGTGTGCGGATGGTGGACGGAGGAGGCGGTGGTGGAGGTGCGGATGCAGGGGGGGACGTGGTGCAGGACACGGTGTCCCAGGTGGTGCAGGGCTTCATGCCCCGCATGTCAGAGTCCATTTCTTCTGTGGCCGGTCAGTCCTCACACACACACACACACACACACACACACACACACACACACACACACACACACACACACACACACACACACAGGGCTTCATGTCCCAGTCCTCACACACACACACACACTCACACTCACACTCACACTCACACTCACTCACACTCACACTCACACTCACTCACACTCACACACACACACACACACTCACACACACACACACACACACACACACACACACTCACACACACACACACACACACACACACACACACTCACACACACACACACACTCTCACACACACACACACTCACACACACACACACACACACACACACACTCACACACACACACACACACACACACACACACACACAGAGACACACACACAGGGCTTCATGCCCCGCATGTCAGAGTCCATCTCTTCTGTGGCCGGTCAGTCCTCACACACACACTCACACACACACTCACACACACACACACACACACACACACTCACACACACACACACACACACACACACACACACACACACACACACACATTTTTTCAGAATGGATGTGAGGAGGAATGTGACAGGTTTGTGTGTGGACATGTGGAACATGACATGTACGTTGTGTGTATGTGTGTGTGTTTTTTTTCCTTCAAAGTGTGTACTGTGTGACAGATTGGGCTATGTACATGCAGAACATAGTGTGTACATTGTGTGTTGTGTGTGTGTTCTGCAGAGATGAGCACGATACAGACGGAAAGGGAGCAGGATTCCGCTGTGGTGGAACCGTCAGTGGTGGAGCAAGGTATGACATCTTTTGTCTGGTCTGCTAAAGATCTCTTCTCTTTGTACTGATGGGAATATTTCCACATCATACACACCTCCACGTCAGCAGTTTGGGGACCCCCACCCCACACCTTTGTTTTACCTTGTTTCCGTACTAAGACATATGCTTCGATTGGGTGACCACACCTTTATTTGACTTTGTTTTAGTATTTAGACATGCTCTTTGGTGGTGTGGTTATCTGCTGTGAGTGAGTGTTATGTTTTATGGTAACCCAGTTTTTCTGTGTGTGACTGAAGTGATTATTAATGCGTGTGCGTCCTGTCCTGGTTGGGAGAGGTGGAAGGAGAGGAAGTAGCCCTGTCTTCCCGTGTCAAGCCCCAGACACAGTCGGCATGAACTCACTGCCCCCATGACCTTTAACTCTCCATACGAACGGCGAAAGATACGACGTTAACAGCGTTTCACCCCAATTACCATCATCAAAATATTGCAGGCGGAAGGCTCTTATACTGAAGACGTGAATGTTGACAAAGAATACCACAATTCTGACGACGCAAGCTAAAGGTTGGGTCATTGAGACACCCACTGGACATCCGAGGGGTCTGTGTAGAGGAGACGAGAGGACTGGCCGTACTGAGTGAGTTAAAGGTTATGGGACCTATAACCTTGAACCTTAACCACATTAACTGCCGATGACTTCACTAAAAATTGCCGTACACAGGTACACCACAGTGACACTGAGTGACCTGATTATGCACAAGAACTTCCCACCCGCTGAAACTGAACACAGGATCATTCACAAATTCATCAGTGTTATAGCAAGTTGTCAAGGGAATTGTGCGACTGATTGTGTGTGTGGTGACTGGCAAAAGCGTCCCCACTGTGACATCTTTTAACTGCCAGGTTTCTCTGCTCTGTGTGTGTGTATGTGAGAGAGAGAGAGAGAGTGTATGTTTGGTGAATGAGATGGTTTGGGATACGTGTGAAAGGTAATAGTGATAATGATACGGGTAGTAATAAGGATAATGATAGTGAGAATGATAATGGTGATGAGGACAGTGAAGCATTTCTGTAGCGCTAGAGCTCTGTGTGTGTGCTTCAGTTGTGTGAACCGTTTGTATATGTGTGTGTGCTGGTGGTGTGTGCTGTGGTGTGCTGTGAGGTGTAATGGCTTCTTTTCCATGTGTAGAGGGGTGGGCATTATTGCAGTGTGCATACGTGTGTGTGTGTGTATCCAACAAGAGAGTGATACCAAAGACTACAAGGTACATGCTACAGTGATACCAGGAACGTTCTTGTGAAAATACTAGGATGATACTGGGAATATTTCCTTCCACCTCTCCCGTCCCCCATCACCCCTTCAAGCTCCATCTTTTTCTCTAATCGCCCCTCACCCCCCCTCCGTACCCTCCCTCTGTCTGAGTCTGCTGCATGCCTTTGCCGAGTGTTGACGTCTCTGAAAAACCTGATTGACCGTCTGCTCTCCCTCCTCCTTGCTCTGTCTTCCTCCGGCCCATTCCTCCTCCTCCTCCTCCTCTCTCTCTCTCTCTGTCTGTCTGTCTCTTTGCTGACACTGGATCAGCGCCCCCTGGCGGTGTGACGGCGGAGCCCTATTCCACGGAGGAGGAGGAGCTTGCTGCTCGCCCCTCCCCTCCCCGCACCTCCCTCACCCTGGAGTCTGGCTCCGGCTCCGCGTCCGAGGAAGGTATGGTGGTTGTCTCCCCTCCTGGCTGCCCCACCCCTCACTTCTTTGCTGTACTACTTCTTCTTCTTCTTCTTCTTCTTCCTGCTGTTTTGGTTTTTGACTCACTTGTGTAAACAAAGTGAGTCTGTTTTAACCCGGTGTTCAGTTGTCTCTGTGTGTCTGTGTCCATGGTAAACTTTAACATTGCCATTTTCTCTGCAAATTTTGTCAGTTGACACCAAATTTGGCATAAAAATAGGAAAAATTCAGTTCTTTCCAGTCATCTTGTTTAAAACAATATTGCACCTCTGGGATGGGCACAAAAAAATATAAAAAGAAGCCTAATTATATGCAAACTGCATTTACTGTTATATTTATATTTTTTGTATTCTCTAAACTTGGCACTTTGACCTCTTATTCTGACCCAACAACAAGAGGAGTCATTATCATTTTTTGTTCAAACAGGAACTTCTTTTGCTAAGCATGGAATTTTTATTTATTTTGCAAACGTTTTGGTGCAGATAGTAAAAAAGGGAAATTACTCTGTAATTAATGCCAGGTGACTTAATTTATCACAAGTGAGTCTTGAAGGTCTTGCCTCTCTTGTTCTCTGGTGGTTAGGAGATGTAGCTTTTTGTCCTTGTTTGGTGTTGTTGTTTTTGTTGGAGGGCTGACCTGGGTGATAGACGCTGCTGCCTGCTCAGTTTGGTTAACTTTCTTTGACTCTGTAACGCTTTGTAGTGAATTTTCATATTTATAAAAAAAATTTTAAAAATGAGGAGGAGGATATTCATGAAGAATAATGATAATAATAATACATTTATACAGCACTTTTAAACATCTCTAAAAACTTTACATCACTCACCAGTAGTATTAATGATACTAAACAATGATTGTACATTTATATAGCGCTTTCAAACATCACAAAGCACTTTACGTTACTGACTAGCTATAGTGATAATAATTACGATTATTCATAATGATAATAATCATCATAATCATGAAAGCACATTTGTTTAGGGCTTTCAGACATGTCCGATTGTTTTCCATGACTCACCGGAAGAAACTGAGAGGTTTAACAGCAGATACAGTGTTGAAGTGGAGAGTGAACCAGCCAGCTCAGCGGTGACCCGAGCATCCCTTTTGCCTGTTTCAGTCAGTTTCAAGTGATGAAAAAAGTTTGGGTTTTTTCTTTTTTTTAAATAATGCACCTTTTGTTTGTTTTGCATCAAAAAGACAAAATGAAACAGCACTAAAATGTTTACATATGATTGTTCGCAATCATGGAATAGGTACAAGGAGAAGACTTTATACTAAAGCAGTTGTTCATACGGAAGACAATACTGCAGCTCTGGTTATAAATATAATATGAAAAGACGATACTGCAGCACTGGTTATAATAGTAGTATGAAAAGACTATTCTGCAGTACTGGTTATAATAGTAATATGAAAAGACGATTCTGCAGTACTGGTTATAATAGTAATATGAAAAGACGATACTGCAGTACTGGTTATAATAGTAATATGAAAAGACGATACTGCAGCAGTGGTTATAATAGTAATATGAAAAGACGATACTGCAGTACTGGTTATAAGTAATATGAAAAGACGATACTGCAGCAGTGGTTATAATAGTAATATGAAAAGACAATACTGCAGTACTGGTTATAATAGTAATATGAAAAGACGATACTGCAGTACTGGTTATAATAGTAATATGAAAAGACTATTCTGCAGTACTGGTTATAATAGTAATATGAAAAGACGATTCTGCAGTACTGGTTATAATAGTAATATGAAAAGACGATACTGCAGTACTGGTTATAATAGTAATATGAAAAGACGATACTGCAGTACTGGTTATAATATTAATATGAAAAGACAATACTGCAGTACTGGTTATAATAGTAATATGAAAAGACGATAGTAATATGAAAAGACGATACTGCAGTACTGGTTATTATAGTAATATGAAAAGACGATACTGCAGTACTGGTTATTATAGTAATATGAAAAGACGATAGTAATATGAAAAGACGATACTGCAGTACTGGTTATAATAGTAATATGAAAAGACGATACTGCAGCAGTGGTTATAATAGTAATATGAAAAGACGATACTGCAGCAGTGGTTATAATAGTAATATGAAAAGACGATACTGCAGTACTGGTTATAATAGTAATATGAAAAGACGATACTGCAGTACTGGTTATAATATTAATATGAAAAGACAATACTGCAGTACTGGTTATAATAGTAATATGAAAAGACGATACTGCAGCAGTGGTTATAATAGTAATATGAAAAGACAATACTGCAGTACTGGTTATAATAGTAATATGAAAAGACAATACTGCAGTACTGGTTATAATAGTAATATGAAAAGACGATAGTAATATGAAAAGACGATACTGCAGTACTGGTTATAATAGTAATATGAAAAGACGATACTGCAGTACTGGTTATAATAGTAATATGAAAAGACGATACTGCAGTACTGGTTATAATAGTAATATGAAAAGACGATAGTAATATGAAAAGACGATACTGCAGTACTGGTTATAATAGTAATATGAAAAGACGATAGTAATATGAAAAGACGATTCTGCAGTACTGGTTATAATAGTAATATGAAAAGACGATTCTGCAATACTGGTTATAATAGTAATATGAAAAGACGATACTGCAGCAGTGGTTATAATAGTAATATGAAAAGACAATACTCTAGTACTGGTTATAATAGTAATATGAAAAGACGATTCTGCAGCAGTGGTTGACATAATAGCAGCTATGAAAAGACGATACTGCAGCAGTTGTTGACATAATAGCAGCTATGAAAAGACAATACCGCAGCAGTGGTTGTCAAGATCGTGACAAGGATGAGGCCACATGTTTTGAACAGATTAGATAAACGATTCCTCAGTTCTGGTGTGACTGTATACTACAGTGAGTCTGATCCTGATCAGTCTATATCTCACTACAGACAGGAAAAAATATACCTATATTACAAAAAAAAAAAAGGTGGGGGGGGGCGGGGAGTTTCTCTTTTTCTCTTTTTCTTTATTGTCTTTGGATCTTTGGATTCCATTCTGTTGTATAATGCTGTGTACATCGGCCCAACACGTAGTAGTAGTTGTAGTTTTCAGTTTTGGTGTGTTTTTTGTGTCACCTTACGTTTTAATCCTGTTTCAGAAGTAGATTCCTCACTGTATGTCGGTGGTAGAACCAACCTTTCACTTTTGTTTTCACTTTACAACTCTAAAACCTTTGACTTGAGACTTGTAGTGTTTGGATTTTTGTTCTGGTTGTGTTGTGTGTCTTCCTGTGGAAGTGAAGAGCGTGTTCGGACAATTTATAGCTATCCATCTCTGTCTCTCTCTCTCTGTGGAGGACGTCTTCACTGGGCGTCTCTGTGTGCTGAGTGAAGAGGTCTGTGCTGTGTTGTAGGACGGGTGTGTTCAGCAGTGATGTTGGGGGGTCCTTTCCTCCCCCTCCCCCTTCTTCCCCCCCCCCCCCCCCCCCCCCCCCCTCACCCCATTGCCATGGGTTATCAGTTTTTTTTGTGTTTTTTTGTGTGTTTTTTTTAAAGGGAAATCAGACATTTCCGTCATCAGGGATGACTGGTCTATACTGAGACCATCCTTATTGTGTTGTCTGAAATGTACTTTGAATTTGGTTATGTCCATTTTTGTCTGTTCAGAGTTGGCTGTTCGCTATTGTATGTTTCTGTATGTCGTGTCTTGGTTTGTTATGTATCGTCCATATGTAGTCGTTACTGGATACACTAAGACATGAGAGAGAGAGAGAGAGAGGATGACTTTTGGTTGGGGAAGGTAAGGACTGAGCTCCACCCTACCTAACTGGGGCCCTAGTCACCGTGGACATGACTTGAGTGAAAAGGTGACAGGACGTTTAACCCTCATTGTGTTTCCTCACTACAGTCACCGTGGACATGACTTGAGTGAAAAGGTGACAGGACATTTAACCCTCTTTGTGTTTCCTCACTACAGTCACCGTGGACATGACTTGAGTGAAAGGGTGACAGGACATTTAACCCTCTTTGTGTTTCTTCACTACAGTCACCGTGGACATGACTTGAGTGAAAAGGTGACAGGACATTTAACCCTCTTTGTGTTTCTTCACTACAGTCACCGTGGACATGACTTGAGTGAAAAGGGTGACAGGACATTGACCCCTCTTTGTGTTTCCTCACTACAGTCACCGTGGACATGACTTGAGTGAAAAGGTGACAGGACATTTAACCCTCTTTGTGTTTCCTCACTACAGTCACCGTGGACATGACTTGAGTGAAAAGGTGACAGGACATTTAACCCTCATTGTGTTTCCTCACTACAGTCACTGTGGACATGACTTGAGTGAAAAGGTGACAGGACATTTAACCCTCATTGTGTTTCTTCACTACAGTCACCGTGGACATGACTTGAGTGAAAAGGTGACAGGACATTTAACCCTCTTTGTGTTTCTTCACTACAGTCACCGTGGACATGACTTGAGTGAAAAGGTGACAGGACATTTAACCCTCTTTGTGTTTCTTCACTACAGTCACCGTGGACATGACTTGAGTGAAAAGGTGACAGGACATTTAACCCTCTTTGTGTTTCTTCACTACAGTCACCGTGGACATGACTTGAGTGAAAAGGTGACAGGACATTTAACCCTCTTTGTTTCCTCACTACAGTCACCGTGGACATGACTTGAGTGAAAAGGTGACAGGACATTTAACCCTCTTTGTGTTTCTTCACTACAGTCACCGTGGACATGACTTGAGTGAAAAGGTGACAGGACATTTAACCCTCTTTGTGTTTCCTCACTACAGTCACCGTGGACATGACTTGAGTGAAAAGGTGACAGGACATTTAACCCTCTTTGTGTTTCCTCACTACAGTCACCGTGGACATGACTTGAGTGAAAAGGTGACAGGACATTTAACCCTCTTTGTGTTTCTTCACTACAGTCACCGTGGACATGACTTGAGTGAAAAGGTGACAGGACATTTAACCCTCTTTGTGTTTCTTCACTACAGTCACTGTGGACATGACTTGAGTGAAAAGGTGACAGGACATTTAACCCTCTTTGTGTTTCTTCACTACAGTCACCGTGGACATGACTTGAGTGAAAAGGTGACAGGACATTTAACCCTCATTGTGTTTCTTCACTACAGTCACCGTGGACATGACTTGAGTGAAAAGGTGACAGGACATTTAACCCTCTTTGTGTTTCTTCACTACAGTCACCGTGGACATGACTTGAGTGAAAGGGTGACAGGACATTTAACCCTCATTGTTTCCTCACTACAGTCACCGTGGACATGACTTGAGTGAAAGGGTGACAGGACATTTAACCCTCTTTGTGTTTCCTCACTACAGTCACCGTGGACATGACTTGAGTGAAAGGGTGACAGGACATTTAACCCTCATTGTGTTTCCTCACTACAGTCACCGTGGACATGACTTGAGTGAAAGGGTGACAGGACATTTAACCCTCATTGTGTTTCTTCACTACAGTCACCGTGGACATGACTTGAGTGAAAAGGTGACAGGACATTTAACCCTCATTGTTTCCTCACTACAGTCACCGTGGACATGACTTGAGTGAAAAGGTGACAGGACATTTAACCCTCATTGTTTCCTCACTACACACCTACATGTAGGAAACCAGAGCGAAGGAAGCAGCCAGCACATTGCCCCCACACCCAGAGTTCGCAGCCAGCTTCACAAGCCGGGTATGACACCCCACCCACTCCCCCACCCCCCACCTTCCACACCCACCCTGCATGTGAACACCCCCCCTGCCCCCCAGCCTCCCCCCTCTCCATCACTCCGCTAGCTCTTGATGATAACTCTTCATGGTAATATTCTGTATCGTCAGCATGCATTATTTGTTGTTGCTGATGTTCCAGTACTGACAGTGTAAAGAGAACGTAGCTTTTCTTGCAGATGTATGCACTGGGATGGGTGTGCATGTGTTGTCAGTATTGCTTTTGGTACAGTGAGGGTGGTCAGTGTGTGCTGGTGACACAGGGGGTCAGAGTGTGTGTTGTCAGTATTGCTTTTGGTACAGTGAGGGTGGTCAGTGTGTGCTGGTGACACAGTGGGTCAGAGTGTGTGTTGTCAGTATTGCTTTTGGTACAGTGAGGGTGGTCAGTGTGTGCTGGTGACACAGGGGGTCAGAGTGTGTGTTGTCAGTATTGCTTTTGGTACAGTGAGGGTGGTCAGTGTGTGCTGGTGACACAGGGGGTCAGAGTGTGTGTTGTCAGTATTGAATGGCTTTTGGTACAGTGAGGGTGGTCAGTGTGTGCTGGTGACACAGTGGGTCAGAGTGTGTGTTGTCAGTATTGCTTTTGGTACAGTGAGGGTGGTCAGTGTGTGCTGGTGACACAGGGGGTCAGAGTGTGTGTTGTCAGTATTGCTTTTGGTACAGTGACGGTGGTCAGTGTGTGCTGGTGACACAGTGGGGCAGAGTGTGTGTTGTCAGTATTGCTTTTGGTACAGTGAGGGTGGTCAGTGTGTGCTGGTGACACAGGGGGTCAGAGTGTGTGTTGTCAGTATTGCTTTTGGTACAGTGAGGGTGGTCAGTGTGTGCTGGTGACACAGGGGGTCAGAGTGTGTGTTGTCAGTATTGAATGGCTTTTGGTACAGTGACGGTGGTCAGTGTGTGCTGGTGACACAGGGGGTCAGAGTGTGTGTTGTCAGTATTGCTTTTGGTACAGTGATGGTGGTCAGTGTGTGCTGGTGACACAGGGGGTCAGAGTGTGTGTTGTCAGTATTGCTTTTGGTACAGTGACGGTGGTCAGTGTGTGCTGGTGACACAGGGGGTCAGAGTGTGTGTTGTCAGCGTGGTGTTGAGGACAGTGTGTAGGGTCATGGTTTTCATCGTACATCCTGACGGGCGCAATAGCCGAGTGGTTAAAGCGTTGGACTGTCGATCTGAGGGTCCCGGGTTCGAATCACGGTGACGGCGCCTGGTGGGTAAAGGGTGGAGATTTTTACGATCTCCCAGGTCAACATATGTGCAGACCTGCTAGTGCCTGAACCCCCTTTGTGTGTATATGCAAGCAGAAGATCAAATACGCACGTTAAAGATCCTGTAATCCATGTCAGCGTTCAGTGGGTTATGGAAACAAGAACATACCCAGCATGCACACCCCCGAAAACGGAGTATGGCTGCCTACATGGCGGGGTAAAAACGGTCACACACGTAAAAGCCCACTCGTGTGCATACAAGTGAACGCAGAAGAAGAAGAAGAAGAATTGTACATCCTCTAAGCATCGGATTGTATATGTATTGCTATATTACTTTTTTTTTTTTAGGAAATCATTTACAGCTTAGTCTTTTGTGAAGGACTGTGACTCTCAAACTAGGAGGCAAAATTGCACTGGCGCTTAGTACTGCAGCCTTGGGGGCTGGTTGACGTTTGGGAACCATCCCAACGCTGACTGACCTAAAACCCTTGTGGCCGAGACAGTGGGGATGTAACTTGGGCAAGACATTCCACGAAACTCAAATTGTAGCCCAGATAGTCAGGACAGTTGTTACCTCCTCCGCTGTTGTCATGGTCATAGTCAAACACTACTGACTATCATACACACATTATACTTATATGTCTGTTGTCATGGTCATAGTCAAACACTACTGACTATCATATACACATTATACTTATTTTGTCTGTTGTCATGGTCATAGTCAAACACTACTGACTATCATATACACATTATACTTATTTTGTCTGTTGTCATGGTCATAGTCAAACACTACTATCATACACACATTATACTTATTTTGTCATTTTCATTGTAGATCTGGCATCAGATTGTATTTTATTGTTACTCTTTTTATCATTTTCCTAAGCATCAGGTTGTATTGTATTATATTACTCTTTTTATCATTTTCCTAAGCATCAGGTTGCATTGTATTGTTAACTGACTTTTTTTTGTCACAAGAGATTTCTGTGTGTAAAATTCAGGCTGCCCTTCCTTGGGAGAGCACATGGCCACAGTGCAGTGATGCCCACGTTGTTCTTTTGTTCTGTCTGTCAGTGTGTTTGTTTCACTGTCAGGGTGGGTTTCCATACAGAGTATTTCCCAGGAACACCCCTTTTGTTGTCATGGGTTCTTGGTTTTTTACCTGTGCTACGTGCACGCTGCATTAGGAACTTGATTTGTCGTCTCATCTGAAAGACTTGCACCCAGACCAGCACCCAGTAAAAAGCCTGTATAGGCCTGGAACCCACTGGGCCACGTCTGTACCAGGTGAGGGAGAACCACCTTTATCCTGGGGGCACTGATGTCCAGGAGACCCGAACCTGTGGAGACTCACTGTTGGTGGTTTGGTGTGGTCCACGGGCAGGGATCCTTGATGTTCCCTCTGGATGTTCTGAGCGTCAGATTTCATTCCTGATACTTAAACAGCATCTGTCTTCAGAGACCAGACATCAGCCAAAACTCGAAGTGTTTTACAAGCACAGTGATTTGCACAACAGGCTGCGTACCTGGGCAGAGTCAGTGACAGATGTCTTTTCTCATCATTCATTTCCTGTGCCATTCACTCGGGCTTTAGTCACACATGCACATACACCTGCATATGTTAGAGTGTAGTTTTCTTCAGAATTTTTCCACGGACAGCCATTTTCTTGCTGTGGGTTCTTTAATGTGTGCTAAGTGCATACTGCACACAGAAGCTCAGTTAATGGTCTTGACCAAGTGACTGGTGTTCAAACTACTGCTCCAGGTCTTCCGGAGGGACAGTGGGATTTGATCCTAGGCAGACATGTTACCACTGGGCCACAAGCCTACATTGTGTGTTGGGTCCCGGCGCATGGCTCCCTTTCTGTCAGTGGAGGTCCCACGAGCGTCACAATGTCCAGGAGTCGCCTACATGTCGTGTGCTTTCAGTATCAGTACATAGTGTTGTGGTGACTGTGGTGGCTGGTCCCTACACATCCCATTGGTTGTGGTTATTTTTTGTGTCAGCATGGTAGCTGATGTGTGGTGAGTGTGATGCACTGCTGACTGGGCAATGTGATTGTCGCCTTGTCTTGGTGATGTACAGGCACACGCTGTGTCGTCGTCGTTCCCCGTGCAGTTTGTTATGACACTTCTCTGTTTGAGGCCTGCAGCTCCATGTGTACAAATGAGCTGCCTTTTTTTTTTTTACATGCAAAACCTTTTTTACCCCCACCATGAAGGCAGCCATACTCCGTTTCCAGGGTTGTGCATGTTGAGTGTATTTTTGTTTCCATAACTCACCAGCCGCTGACATGGATTACGGGATCTTTAATGTGTGTGTCTGATCTTGTGCACCAAGAGGGTTCAGGCACTAGCAGGTCTGCGCATCTGTTGACAGTAGAGATCTGAAAGAGTCTGCGTCCTTGATGCCCACAAGGCGCCATGACAAGATTCGAACCCAGGACCCTCAGATAAACCGCCTGCCTTCAAGACACTCATGTCATATTTAGTGATGTGCTGCAGCATGATATGTGTATCTTAATATTATTATTGTGTTTATAATGTTTAACACTTTATGATTTTTACATTGAAACCAGGAACTTAATATCATTTTCTGCATTGAAACCGGAACCAGTTATTTTCTACACTGAAACCAGAAACAGTTTGATTTTTTATACTGAAACTAGAAACAGTTTGTAATTTTGTACACTGAAACCAGATCCTTTTTTTTTTTTTTTTTTTTTTTTTAACACAAACCAGGAACTGGTTATGATTTTTAACTAACTGAAACCAGGGTCAGACGATAATTTTCTACACTGAAACCAAGAACATTCCAGTCATACTTTTCTCCCAACTGGAAACAAGGATTCCTCTTCCTTCACATGCACAAACGCAGCGTTCAGCCACTTCTCCGATTGTGATTTGATTTCTGTGCATGATTTCAGTGAGACAACTTGAAAAGAGGTGTGCCATTAGACGTGTACCAGACAGATTATTAGCTCGTTTGTTCCTTTTTCAGGGCATCACTCAGTGGTTTCCATTAAAACGAGCATCAGATGTGTGATGTCAGGTACAGGCATGGTGGTTTTGGAGATGTTGGGAATGAGTTTGTTTTTTATTTTAGTATTAAGACGAGACACATGCCTGGAAATGTGTGATGTCAGGTACAGGCATGGTGGTTTTGGAGTGTTGGGAATGAGTTTGTTTTTTATTTTAGTATTAAGACGAGACACATGCCTGGAAATGTGTGATGTCAGTACAGCATGGTGGTTTTGGAGATGTTGGGAATGAGTTTGTTTTTATTTTAGTATTAAGACGAGACACATGCCTGGAAATGTGTGATGTCAGGTACAGGCATGGTGGTTTTGGAGATGTTGGGGAATGAGTTTGTTTGTTTTTATTTTAGTATTAAGACGAGACACATGCCTGGAAATGTTTATGTAGCATGCACGTGCAGCATGCAGTGGGGAAAAACAGTTGATTCGTTCGCTCGCTCGTCCGGTTCAGCAGAGAAAGGGACAGCATCAAAGTTTTTTTTTTAGAAAAGGAGTGTGGAAAATTGTGGCTTAGCTCCCTTCTTAAAGCTCCCTCTCCCCCTCACCACCCCCCTCCCCCTTTTCCCACCACTCTCCTTGCCTTACCTCCTGCTGAAATCTTCTGGTCCCAACGTCTCGTTGTGCTTGATGTTTGTTCCTTTGTTTGTTGTTTGGATATAAGAGTGTGTGTGTGTGTGTGAGTGTTTGTGTTGGTTGTGTGTGCATGGTTTGTGTGTTTGTGTATATGTGTGTCAGTTTATGTTTGTGTTTGTGTTTTCACTCTCTCCCTCTCCTCTGTCTCTCTCTCTCTCTCCCTCCCTCCCTCCCTCCCTCCCTCTCTTCCCTCCCTCTCCCTCTTTCTCTATCCCTCTTTTTCTCCCTTATCTCTTTCTCTCTTCACTCTTTCTCTCCCCCCCCTCTCCCTTTTTATCCTCTCTCTCTCTCTCCCCTCTCCCTCCCCCCCCTTCTTACCTGTCTCTCCTTCCCCCCTCTCTCTCTCTCCCCTTCATATCTCTGTCTCTCACCTTGATCCTGTTGAATAAGGGTGGGAATGGGGTATTGGGAATGGGTGTTGATTTGGTTCTTTGTCTGTTTCCTTCTTTGGTTACATTCTTCTTTGGATGTTGACATTTCGTGTTATTTTGTTGAGTCTTTTCTTTCTGTGTGTGTGTGTGTGTGTGTGTGTTGTCTGTGCGTGCTTTTTGGTGTTCAGATTGATTCAAATACAGAAAAGACACACGGCTGTTTACATGCATTCTCCGATAATGTGATGTGCATGTGTGAGTGCATGTGAATGTGACTGCTGTTTTTTCTTTCCTTTAAAACATAGTTTTGCCCGGTACTTCGGTGAGCATGTGTGAGTGCGTGAGAATGTAATGTTCCTACCGTTGTTCTTTTTTTTTTTTTTTTTTTTACCTTCAGAACATAATTGTCTGTGCATTTTAATTCAAACGACCAAATACTGGTTTCTTTTCGGAAACATTCCACCACAGAGTTTATGGAATGACAGAGCTCACAAGGTTTAATTCTGTGTTCATCTGATAAAGACCTGGGTATGTGTTTGTGTGTGTGCTTGCATGTGTACATATGTGCGCGTGTGTGTGCCTGTGAGTGTGTACTAAAGTGCGTACGTGTTACGTTATGTTTTGTTTCTGAATTCAGTTGTTTTACATTGCTGTTGAGGTGAAAAGATCTGACTGCAGAAGGAAAGTGGAATATGATATTTGCAACGTTAAACACTCATGTCTTTCAGAAAGATTTATTATGTCAGTTACTGTGTTTGAAGGTGAAATTTGTGATGCTTTTGCACTCCCTGTTTTGTATGCTTACGTCATAATAATATTTTAGTTTGATTGTATTGCTGCATCGGGTCTAATTACTCTGTGAGACCAGAAAGATGTTTGTGTCTGATTTTACCATGACTATTTTCCTCCTTCCCTACCCCTGTGTCATTTGTAAAGTGATGTTATTTTCCTCTTCTTTCTTTGTAGCTTCCTTTTCCATGTTTGCCAAATGCTGCTTTTTTTTCCTCATGTTTTTCTTCTCCATCTTAGTTTGTGCCGATAAACTCTGCATTTATCTCCCTTGTTTTTTTTTCGTGTATGGTACATTTTCTAATATTTCCTGATTCTCTTCTCTACTTATTCACATTAACTACAGCCCATTACACTTCTTTTAGCATGATATGATATTATCATTTGTTTAGTGGACATATGTTAGTGTCCGTTCATTTTGTATATTTGCTTAGTGTTCCTCTTGACATAACTACAAGTGGGTGATTTTATTTCAATCGTTTGCCTTCTACATATCTTTCATTTCTATTATATTTTAATGTATTAATTTATTGAGTTAATTGTGTTTAGTGGACATATGTTTGTTTCCGTTCATTTTGTATATTTGCTTAGTGTTCCTCTTGGCATATAACTACAGGTGGGTTATTTTATTTCAATCATTTGCCTTCTACATATCTTTCATTTCTATTATATTTTAATGTAATAATTTATTGAGTTAATTTTGTTTGATGATTTGATCCTGTGTCAATGTTTTATGTGTACAAACCTAGGGTTGATTCTCAATGCCTGACAGTGTGCACAGGTGGTGTAGCTCTGTATGAATTAGTCGACATGCTTCAACGCCACCTTGAAACTGAAACAAAGTATGAGGTTTCTTTTTTTCTCTGAACCATGATTGTTAACTGCTTTATCTTCAGCCAAACATCAATTTATTCTTGTCTTTAAAAAAAAAAGAATGCTTACACATATATAATATTTACAGATTGGTTTGAATTGTATGCTTACACATATATAATATTTGGATTGTATTTTGTTTTACTTGTAATAATTTTATGTGTATAGTATTGTCTCTTTAGATAAGTGTTATTGTTGATGTCATTCAGCATATTAGTGGTGTTTTTCTGAACAGGTTTGAAAGTTCCTGCCTCTTTCAGATTATCTCACTGGTTGTTGTTGTTGTTGTTGTTGTTTTCATGTTAACTTTGGACTGGCAGTGATTCTCTTTGAAGGGAAATTATAATGACAAGAACAAGAAAAATGAAAATAAATGACATAGAAAAATGATCACATCATTCACGGGTTTGATGGCTTCTTCAGCCCTTTGCCTGAATACGCAGAATGTTATGTTTTTCTTTTTTCCTTTTGGTTTTCTATGTTCACGTTTGGCTTCCTATTGAAAATTTCATCGGGAAGTTACAAGTGAAGGTTATGTGTGGTCTGATAGTATTCATCATTCTTCCCCTTTTAAGATTTTAGCACGCTCAACTGTGGGTAGCAGCCGGCCGTGAGCCAAAAAAACAGGGTCCTAGAATGCTGACGATTAGTATCAGTATGGGGGAGGGGAGGGAAAATGGTAACCAAATTAACAACACAATCAAGATTTGCAGGCAAGACCGTTGGAATGTGTCAGTGACGCGTGCACACGCACACACGCACACGTACACACATGCACACGCAATCGCACACACATGGAAGCATATTTGTACAGATGTGTTTTGAGGCCAGAGCCAAGATAGGGAATTCTGCAATGCATGACGGTGGAACTTTGTTCTTTGTTTTTCAGAAAAAGTGCAGAGAAAACGAGTGCAGAAGGTGAGTGATCCAAACCAGCAGCTGCCACCGTTGCCCTAAATTGAAATTCAGTAGGCTCCGAATAAACTATGTGAAACTGATGGTGATGTGAAGAATTCATGTGAAGTTTTTTGGGTCTTTGAAATGTACTCAGTGACAAATACATTGGTGCAATTATTTATTTCTTTTGGTGTATTCACATGCATATTCCACATTGGTTTTGGGGTCTGTGGAATGTCACCTTTGCAATATTCTTTTGTTTTTTGTTTTATTTGTTGTTGTTTTTTTCTTTTCTTTTCTTTTTCTTTTTGGGTGATGACAATCCTAATGATGTATGAGTACAATTTTGTGTTGTTGATTGTTTTCTTTCTTTTTTAATTGTTAAAAACATGACATATTTTATTGTAATACAGTGAACGCTTAGAATAAATAAATGCACACACACACACACACACACACACACACACACACACACACACACACACACACACACACACACACACACACACACACACACACACACACACAAAGAAGAAAAAAAAAGACAGTAAAAGGGACAGATGTGCACAGCCTTATTTTGGTATGCTTTGAACATGTGTATGCATTTTGAGAATCTTATGCTATATTCGCTACAGGAGTGTCATTAGTACAGTTCAGTTATTAGTCGTTTTACATGTTTTATTTTGTTCTTTTGATTGGATGGGCACAATAGCCGAGTGGTTAAAGCGTTGGACTGTCGATCTGAGGGTCCCGGGTTCGAATCACGGTGACGGCGCCTGGTGGGTAAAGGGTGGAGATTTTTACAATCTCCCAGGTCAACATATGTGCAGACCTGCTAGTGCCTGAACCCCCTTCATGTGTATATGCAAGCAGAAGATCAAATACGCACGTTAAAGATCCTGTAATCCATGTCAGCGTTCGGTGGGTTATGGAAACAAGAACATACGCAGCATGCACACCCCCGAAAACGGAGTATGGCTGCCTACATGGTGGGGTAAAAACGGACATACACGTAAAAGTTCACTCGTGTGCATACGAGTGAACACAGAAGAAGAAGAAGTTCTTTTGATTGTAATCCTCCATACCCCAAAAGGGGTGAAAGGAAATTAACTACTGAATTTTGAATTGTATCACCATATACCAGTATGTATTTTATTGTTTGAGTGTTTGGTTGGATATCTATACATGTGGGGTTGTGCACTGGTTTTTTTTGTTTTGTTTTTGTAAATGTTTCAGAGCATGTTTTACTCTTTTTTTTCTTTCTTCCTTTTTTAACATAGAAGTGTAATTCAGTAGATTTTATGTGGAAATATACTGTCTAAATATTAACATAGAACAAGTGTAATTCAGTAGATTTTATGTGGGAATATACTATCAAAATTTTGACATAGAACAAGTGTAATTCAGTAGATTTTATGTGGAAATATACTATTTCAATTTTGGTTGTAGTAACATTAGTAGTATCGTTATATATTTTCATATTTCATTATATTCTTCTTTTTTTTTTTCTTTTTTTTCTTTTTTTTTGTTCATTATAGATGTTATTATTTCTATTGTCATTACTTTAATTTCTTTCTTTCTCTCTCCATGCTCCCCCCCCCCCCATCCCCTCCCCCCTAAAAAAAAACAGCAACCCTCACCCCCCCGACCACCACCTTCCTCCGCCCCACCCCCTGTGCAGTCCTTGGAGGACGACGACGATGACGACGACGAGGTGGGGGAGGAGATAGAGGAGGAGGTGGCCGAGGAGGAGGAGGAATCCTCCACCCCCACCCCCACCACTCCCCCCTCCGCCCCGTCGCGTGCCGCCTCAGCCATGGCGCAGGACGCTAAGGCCTCGGAGACGGAGGAGTCGGAGGCGGCGCCAATCGAGTCGGACAGCGAGGGCGTCATGACGGTGGCGCCCCCACCCAAACGCAAGTCCCGGATGCCCAAGGCGGTGAGTGTGTGTGGGGTGGAGGGGCGGGGGGGGGGGGGGGGAATACAGATTTCTGTGTTGGTAGGGGTTTGTTGGGGTGGGGTGGGGGAGGTTGTGTTTCTTTTTTATTTTAGATTGTGGGTGGGAGTATTTTTTCCAGTATTATACAGATTTCCGTTTTGGTGATTTTTGTCCCCCTTTTGTTTTTTTGTTTTTTCTTTGGTTCTGTATTAAAACATGTACTTTGGTTTGTGTGTGTGTGCGTGTGTGTGCGTGCGTGCGTGTGTGTGTGCGTGTGTGTGTGGTGTGTGTGTGTGTGTGTATGTGTGTGGTGTGTGTGTGTGTGTGTGCGTGCGTGTGTGTGCGTGCGTGTGTGTGCGTGTGTGTGCGTGTGTGTGTGTGTGCGTGTGTGTGTGTGTGTGTGTGGTGTGTGTGTGTGTGGTGTGTGTGTGGTGTGTGTGTGACAGAGTGACCGGGTGACGGTGGTGGTGTCCCACCTGTCTCTGGAGGAGGAATCGGAGGTGATGGCCAACCCCTCAGTGCAGCAGCTGTTCGTGGAGTACCGCTTCCTGGGCCTGCCCCCGCAGGACACGGAGACGCCCTTCGCTCTGCCCAAACCCCGCCCCTTCCACACCATCGCCTTCAACTTCTCCAAGAGTCAGTCACGCTGTGGTTGTGTGTAGTTCCATGTGTCTTCTCCAAGAGTCAGTCACGCTGTGGTTGTGTGTAGTTCCATGTGTCTTCTCCAAGAGTCAGTCACGCTGCGGTTGTGTGTAGTTCCATGTGTCTTCTCCAAGAGTCAGTCACGCTGTGGTTGTGTGTAGTTCCATGTGTGTACCGTAGTGTTGTGTCCTCCAAGAGTCAGTCACGCTGCGGTTGTGTGTAGTTCCATGTGTGTACTGTAGTGTTGTGTCCTCCAAGAGTCAGTCACGCTGCGGTTGTGTGTAGTTACATGTGTCTTCTCCAAGAGTCAGTCACGCTGCGGTTGTGTGTAGTTCCATGTGTGTACCGTAGTGTTGTGTCCTGGGGAAAGGCACTGTACTCTGATTATCCACACTCCACCCAGGTGAGAATGGTCACCTGACTTAGGTCGGGGGATGGCGGAAGGATAGGACTAGGCCCGTGCCTTCCTGTGCTGGGCCCTAGACACAGTGGATAGGAATTCATTGCCCTGTGCTGGGCCCTAGACACAGTGGATAGGAATTCATTGCCCTGTGCTGGGCCCTAGACACAGTGGATAGGAATTCATTGCCCTGTGCTGGGCCCTAGACACAGTGGATGTGAATTCACTGCCTTCCTGTGCTGATCCCTAGACACAGTGGATATGAATTCACTGCCTTCCTGTGCTGAGCCCTAGACACAGTGGATATGAATTCACTGCCTTCCTGTGCTGAACCCTAGACACAGTGGATGTGAATTCACTGCCTTCCTGTGCAGGGCCCTAGACACAGTGGATAGGAATTCACTTTTATGGATGGCCATAAAAGGTTGTGGGACATTTAACCTTTTAACCTTAACATTTGGTGCACCAGAATTTGAGATAGTTTGTTTCATTGTTGATGATTGATGATGTTGGTGATGAAGATGTCTGTTGATGATTGATGATGTTGGTGATGAAGATGTCTGTTGATGAATGATAATGTTGGTGACGAAGATGTCTGTTGACGAATGGTGATGTTGGTGAAAACAACACGAAACAATGTTTGTGCTGAGAGGAGCTGTTGGTGTGTTGTGCTCAGCGGTGGATGTGGACATGGAAAAGAATTACGAGCGACGACAGCGCCTGGCGGCCATGTTGTTGCCTGATGACCCGGATCAAGGGAGGTCAGTATTGTCATAATAATAATAATGTTAATAATAATAATAATGATGATAATGAATTGATTAATAATACTGATGATGATGATAATAAATCATGTTTACATAGGCCACAGTCTTACGTAATGCAACTCATTGTGCTGTATACATTTCACTCATACATTATATGCATAAAAAACACACACACCATAAACAGCCATGCTGTGTGATGTGATGTGATGTGATCACTGTGCTGAAGTCAGGGGCGGTGTGATGTGATGTGATGTGATGACTGTGCTGAAGCCAGGGGTGGTGTGCTGTGTGATGTGATGTGATGTGATGTGATGACTGTGCTGAAGTCAGGGGCGGTGTGCTGTGTGATGTGATGTGATGTGATGACTGTGCTGAAGTCAGGGGCGGTGTGCTGTGTGATGTGATGTGATGACTGTGCTGAAGCCAGGGGTGGTGTGCTGTGCTGTGTGATGTGATGTGATCACTGTGTTGAAGCCAGGCGCTGTGTGATGTGATGTGAGATGTGATGTGATCACTGTGCTGAAGTCAGGGGCGGTGTGCTGTGTGGTGTGATGTGATGTGATGTGATGTGATGACTGTGCTGAAGCCAGGGGTGGTGTGCTGTGCTGTGTGATGTGATGTGATGACTGTGCTGAAGCCAGGGGTGGTGTGCTGTGCTGTGTGATGTGATGTGATCACTGTGCTGAAGCCAGGGGTGGTGTGCTGTGTGATGTGATGTGATGTGATCACTGTGCTGAAGCCAGGGGTGGTGTGCTGTGTGATGTGATCACTGTGCTGAAGCCAGGGGCGGTGTGCTGTGTGATGTGATGTGATGTGATCACTGTGCTGAAGTCAGGGGCGGTGTGATGTGATGTGATCACTGTGCTGAAGTCAGGGGCGGTGTGCTGTGTGATGTCATGTGATCACTGTGCTGAAGCCAGGGGCGGTGTGCTGTGTGATGTGATCACTGTGCTGAAGCCAGGGGTGGTGTGATGTGATGTGATCACTGTGCTGAAGCCAGGGGCGGTGTGCTGTGTGATGTGATGATTGTGCTGAAGTCGGGGGTGGTGTGCTGTGTGATGTGATGTGATCACTGTGCTGAAGTCAGGGGCGGTGTGCTGTGTGATGTGATGTGATGTGATGTGATCACTGTGCTGAAGCCAGGGGCAGTGTGCTGTATGATGTGATGTGATGTGATCACTGTGCTGAAGCCAGGGGTGGTGTGATGTGATGTGATGTGATCACTGTGCTGAAGCCAGGGGCGGTGTGCTGTGTGATGTGATGTGATGTGATGTGATGACTGTGCTGAAGTCAGGGGCGGTGTGCTGTGATGTGATGTGATGTGATGTGATGTGATGTGATCACTGTGTTGAAGCCAGGGGTGATGTGATGTGATGTGATGTGATCAGTGTTGAAGCCAGGGGCGGTGTGCTGTGATGTGATGTGATGTGATCACTGTGTTGAAGCCAGGGGTGATGTGATGTGATGTGATGTGATGACTGTGCTGAAGCCAGGGGCGGTGTGCTGTGTGATGTGATGTGATGTGATGTGATGACTGTGCTGAAGTCAGGGGCGGTGTGCTGTGATGTGATGTGATGTGATCACTGTGTTGAAGCCAGGGGCGGTGTGATGTGATGTGATGTGATGTGATGTGATCACTGTGTTGAAGCCAGGGGTGATGTGATGTGATGTGATGTGATCAGTGTTGAAGCCAGGGGCGGTGTGCTGTGATGTGATGTGATGTGATCACTGTGTTGAAGCCAGGGGTGAGGTGATGTGATGTGATGTGATGACTGTGCTGTAGCCAGGGGCGGTGTGCTGTGTGATGTGATGTGATGACTGTGCTGAAGCCAGGCGCGGTGTGCTGTATGATGTGATGTGATCACTGTGCTGAAGTCAGGCGCGGTGTGCTGTGTGATGTGATGTGATGACTGTGCTGAAGTCAGGGGCGGTGTGCTATGTGATGTGATGTGATGACTGTGCTGAAGCCAGGGGCGGTGTGCTGTGTGATGTGATGTGATGTGATCACTGTGCTGAAGTCAGGGGCGGTGTGCTGTGTGATGTGATGTGATGATTGTGCTGAAGCCAGGGGCGGTGTGCTGTGTGATGTGATGTGATGTGATGTGATGACTGTGCTGAAGTCAGGGGCGGTGTGCTGTGTGATGTGATGTGATGATTGTGCTGAAGCCAGGGGCGGTGTGCTGTGTGATGTGATGTGATGTGATGACTGTGCTGAAGTTAGGGGCGGTGTGCTGTGTGATGTGACGAGATGACTGTGCTGAAGCCAGGCGCGGTGTGCTGTGTGATGTGATGTGATGTGATGACTGTGCTGAAGTCAGGGGCGGTGTGCTGTGTGATGTGATGTGATGACTGTGCTGAAGTCAGGGGTGGTGCGCTGTGTGCAGGATCCGTTTCACAGTCGTGAGTGAGCCCTTGGAGGACGACCAGGACGCAGACTGCGAGGACGTGGGTGTGGCTTACGTCAGCATGAGAGACATCCTCCGCACCAAGAAGGACATCATCGAACAGGACATTGACAGTACGGTCCCGTGTCTGTGTCTGTTGGCCCACCAGTTTCTTCCATCTGAGTATTTTTTCCTGTCTATATTATTCCATCTGTACGGTTCCATCTTTGTGTGTGTCTGGTTCTGTCTCTGTGGTTGTGTATAGTTCCATATGTGTTCCTTATAGTTCCATATGTCTGCTTCAGTCTGTACGGTTGTCTAGTCTTCCATCTGTATAGTTTCATCTCTGTGTGTCTGATTCAGATTGTATGGTTGTGTATTATTCATGTTTCTATCTATTGCCCCATCTGTATAGTTCCACTTGTGTGTGTGTCTGATTCAGATTGTATGGTTGTGTATTATTCTTTGTATGTTTCTTTCTATTGTCCCATCTGTATAGTTCCACTTGTGTCTGATTCAGATTGTATGGTTGTGTATTTTTCTTCGTGTTTCTATTGTCCAATCTGTATAGTTCCACTTGTGTGTGTCTGATTCAGATTGTATGGTTCTGTGTATTATTCTTCGCGTGTTTCTTTCTATTGTCCCATCTGTATAGTTCCACTTGTGTGTGTGTGATTCAGATTGTATGGTTGTATATAGTTCCACCTGACTATGTCTGGTTCTGTCTGTATGGCTGTATTATTCTTCGTATGTTTCTATTGTCCCATCTGTATAGTTCCACCTGTGTGTGTGATTCAGATTGTATGGTTGGATATAGTTCCACCCGAGTATGTCTGGTTTTTCTCTGTATGTTTCCACTGTATTGTTTCATCTGTCTGTATGTCTGTTTATTATTCCATCTGTGAATGTAAGGCTGTGTGTATTGTCTGTTCTGCACACTTCCCTCAGTGTGTGCATGGCTCCTGTTGTCTGTGGAAATTCCAATGTGTGTGTGTGTATGATTCCATCTGTTTGTGGATGGTTCCCACTGTGTGTATGGTTCTGTTTGTGTATGATCCCGTCTGTCCGTCTGTGAATGGTACCACAGGTTCCTTGTGTCTATGAATGGTTCTGTGTGTCTGTGAATGGTACCAGGTCTGTAAATGGTTCCATGTGTTTATGAATGGTACTATGAATGATACCAGGTCTATAAATGGTTCCATGTGTCTGTGAATGGTACCAGGTCTATAAATGGTTCCATGTGTCTATGAATGGTTCCAGGTCTATAAATGGTTCCATGTGTCTATGAATGATACCAGGTCGATAAATGGTTCCATGTGTCTGTGGATGGTACCAGGTCGATAAATGGTTCCATGTGTCTATGAATGGTACCAGGTCTATAAATGGTTCCATTTGTCTGTGAATGGTACCAGGTCGATAAATGGTTCCATGTGTCTGTGAATACCAGGTCGATAAGTGGTTCCATGTGTCTATGAATGGTACCAGGTCTATAAATGGTCTGTGAATTATACCAGGTCTATAAATCGTTCCATGTGTCTATAAATGGTACCAGGTCTATAATTAAATGGTTCCATGTGTTTATGAATGGTTCCATATAATTGATTGTGTGAGTCTTGTGTACTATCCTGTGCATTGTTCCATTTCTGTACATCCTGCGCATGGAGGGTGAATGGCGGTGTGGCTAGAGAGGGTGAATGACCTTGACCCATGACCCTGTCCCCTGTGTTGCAGTCTTGGACCCGAATGACGAGAGCACAGTGGTGGGTCAGATGAACCTGACTGTGGAGTGTCTGGCTGCCCTGCAGGCTGTTGACCAGGAGATGCAGGTGGAGGGAACCTACTGACCTCGACCTCTCACCTTGATCTGACCCTTGACCTCCTCACCCATGACCTGGTTTTCTGTGTGGAGGTTAAATAAAGGACAACATAGTGAAACGTGTCAATGGGAAGGAAAATGTATCTAAACTTTTACCAACCCCGTAGCTGTGTGATATATTGTGACAGGTTTATTTCTTTCATACAGCAGGTACAGTCGAGAAGGTGATGGATTTTGGGTGATGCCAGCGATGCCAGCTTTCAGCCATGAGTGGTGATGCTGGAAGCATGTTGGTGCCGTGGCTGGCAGTCGCTGCCCTTGATGAGGCAGAACATGGCTGTAAGGCTCAGCTTTCATTGTTCAGTCTGCTCCTTTACGACCTTAGCTACACTCCATAGCTCCAGACATGGGAACTTCTGATAGGGCCTGTTCTCTAAATAGGGATCTGGGTACTTTACAAAAACGGGTAAAACACACACAAAAACAGCAGTCAGCAGGGAAAAAAAAAAACGGAGGAAAAAGAATGATGAAGTTTTAATTTGTAAGATATATTTGCACAGCTTTTTTTTCCTAAATAAATGCTGTGTGGTATTACATTCCAAATAGGAAGAGCAGTAAGCTTTTTGAAAAGTGTATTGTTTTATCATTGGCCTGGATATGCCAGAAGTCTCTGCAGCTTCAGGGCTTGGTTGGAGACGTAGTGGGGTAAACTTTGAAGGCTGTTGCAGAGGGTGAGAAGAGATTGGAGCTGCAGCTTTAAAAGTCTGATGTGGGTGAGTTTAGCAAATGACGTAGAATGTTAGAAGCAGGACCTGATGATGAAATTGCCTGAACACACTGCACTGGCTGTCTGCATTTCTGCTCATGGAATAAAGTCCGTCCTGTCATTCGATATCTGGATAAGCACCCCCCAAAAAAATTGCCATGATCTCATAAAGTTATCTGATTAAAGAAATTTGATGTCGTGAAAGCTTTGCACAGTGCATTTCAGGCATCGTTTTCAGCACAGCTACAAAAAGGTGTGTACATTTCCATCAAGACACTGTTGTCCGCTTGGAGTAGAACTTTTCTGTTTGTGATCAGCATGAAGCATTTAACATCATCATCCTTTGTATTATTCAGTGTGTACCCTCCCTCAGCCTGCTCCATTACAGTTCGTACACAGCAAATACTTTGGTGTTTGATACATACCTAGGGTAGGCTCTCAAGGCCTGACCAATTCATGTCAAAGTCAAGCATCTTTTTTTTTTTTTTTTTCACCAAAGCAGATGTGGTGTTGCATATAATTACGGACCAATAAACACCTTGCATGCAGTTAGTGATCAGAGGACTCTGTCCCCCACCACCATCTCCAGACCCCCCAAGAATTCCATCCTTCCCAAGATACAGGAAAGAGGAGAACGTCTTCTGCAGGCTTCCTACACGTCATTCCAGTGAAAAGTGATGAGGCTCCATGGTGTATGATGTGCAACCAGCCTCTCACGCATAAGATGTTAGGGAGGGTTTGCAGGCCTGTGGGGGACCTGTCATCGTTTGCAGAGTGAGAAGTAGGTCATAGGTCATGGGCAGCCCACCATTTAACTAGCTTTTGAGTTTGCACTGCCTGTGTTCCGACACCACCAGCTTGCTGTTGGGGAGCATCACCACACGGCCACCAGGTGCTATGGATCCAGTCATGAAAACAGCACCACCAGCTGCAGGTTTCCCCCGCTGTGCCTTTCCCTTCTGCACGTCCCCTGACCTTTCCCATGGCTGTAGATCAACTTGACCTTCCATGTGCCTTAGTAGCTTGTCTGTAGATCTTTGTGTCGCATGTCTGTAAGTCACCCATGTCTGAACAGATCTGTTGGAGACTCGTCCCATTGGCTTAAAAAAAAAAAATTATATATTCCCCTTCCATGCATGTGTGCAGCATAATGAGTTAGACTTCCTATCTGAATGTTTGTGATGCCCCCTATGATGTAGTGACAAGCCTGGTGTTTCTCAGACCACTTGTGTTGAGATGAACTCTTCAGACTGTGATATTTGTTGTGATCATTGTAACTTTATAATATTGGTGTTTGTGTGCTATCTTTTTTTGTATTACCACCTTTAAAAAAACCTACCTATTTGAAAGAGGGGGGAAGTGGTGAGAGATGTGTAGGGCTGTCAGAAGTGAGTTAGGCAGTTTTTCTTCATCATTTGGGGGCTGTGTCTAGCATACACGAGTAGACTTTTATGTGTATGACCGTTTTGAGCCACACCATGCAGGCAGTCATACTGTTTTCAGGGGGAGTTTTGACTCCTGCACTTGTGTCTTCCTTTCCCCTGTGAACAGGTTCATTGTTTTTGCTAGTGTCTGAACTACATGTGGAAAAAAAGAGTGGCCCTGTCTTGGTTCACTTTGTGCCCTAAATTCATTTGTCGCCTTTTTGTGAACATTGTAGTTTCTCAAGCTGCTCCTTTTCCACACCTTTTTTCGGCTAATTGCAACCTTTAGAAAAAAACATGACGACTCACTTTGTCGTGCGTATACCTTGCGACTTCCTCAGTAATAGATGTTGACTGTGTTCTGTGCCTTAATGTTGTCTCCTTTTTGTATCTTCTACCCAGCACCTGCAGTGGGGGAATGGCTATATTACATTCTGATGCTTTACATTCGTTTTCCAGATGCCATTCATTGCAAACCAGGTTGTGTGTTATATTCTATATTCCAGTGCAAATCAGTTGTGTTGATTAATTCCTGAGATAAAAATCATGTTGGACATTGTTTCGGGATATATAGACATGCTCTGTTACATTTTATGTTTCAGGATTTATATACATACATAAATATTTGGTGTCATATACTTGTACCATGTCAAACTGATGCAAACTAGGCCTATGGTTTGCTCTGTTTGGCCAAATTTCACGCGGCTAACATGCTGAATCATTCCTTTGGCCAAGGCTCTCCACGCCATCTTGTCAGGTTTTCGCTCTGTCTCGTCTAACGCTTTTTTTGGGGGGGCTATTAAGCGTTTTCATTTGGCCTTATTTTGTTGTATGCGGCTTGCCTGTATATTGTTCTTACATTCTGTGTACTCGTTTCGACTCGGCCCCCTCGATTCCTTCGTATTTTTCTACCTCTGAGTCGATCCTGTCTTTCCTTTCTCTGTTGGGGATCGAATTGTTCGCTGGGTGCTTACGCGCGGTACCATGCTTCGTATGCCATCCTACGAAGGCAGGAATCATGATGCTGGGAGAGATACTCGGCAAGAGACTCTCCCAGGCCCGGAGCTCATGATTTCTCCCGATAGGGACCGCGGCGATGCGTCTGCAGACGCAGATCGCGGAGGGGACGCTCGTCCCGATAAAACGGTCATGAAGGGGACTGGGGGGAAAGGGATACGAGCGTCGCCTTCTGAGGTGTCCCAGCACGAGGCAGGTGGAGGGGGGAGTAGCACGTCCTCTCTTGGTGGTGGGAACTTGCGGCTGGGTGCGGACTCCCAAGGGGAGGCCGCCCCCCACCGTTACCCGGGTCCCCACACGGAGACGGCCCTCGGGGGGGCCCCAGTGCTGTTCCCCCTCCTCCCTTCTCGGTCGACCCCCCTCCCCCACCTCCTTCTGGGGGAGAAAAACATTTGGTTCCGGGGGGGGACCTCCACTTAGCCCACCCCGGGCCAAGCCACCCCAGTCTCCCCACGGGAGGGGATTTGGGGCGCGTGGCAACCTGCTCTGCAGGTCTTCCCGCTATCCGGCCGGTCTCCCCTGCTGGGGGAGTCCCGCGCGTGTCAGGCGGTTCCGGGCAGTCAGACCGCCGGCCTTTCGGCCTGTCTGACACCCAAGTCGGACCTGACCTCCCTCCGACTTGGCCAGGTTTTTCCCTTCAGCGAGGTCAAGGCGCCAGTGACCCTTGGGGCTGGGGTCACAGGATGCTGGTGCCCACGGGTGGTATCCCCCATTCTACCCGTACTGGGGTGCACCTATGGTGCATGCTGGGTTCCCGGGAGGACCAGGGACTTCCCACCGGACCCAACCCAGCACAGACCACAGAGTGACACACACAGCCCCGACAAGAGGGATTGACTCCTCGTCAGGCAGGTCGAGCTCCTCGACCAGTATTAACACTACAGCCTCGAATCGGTCCTCTGTCAGCACGCAGGTGACCTCCACGGTCACTACGGCTTCCTTTTCAGGACCGACGGCAGCTGAGGGGCCCCGCTCAGCCCGTGGGAGCCTGCCGTTCCCACCTACCCAGCCCTCGGTCCTAAAAGGAGATGAGTGGGTGTTTGTCCCCTCACAGCACTCGTGGGTCCCTCTGGCGTCCAGGGACGCTCTCTCTGAGAAGGTGTGTGCCCCACCATCCCAAGCATGGGTTGGACCTACGAGTCCACACACTCCCCACCCTCTTCAGGTGTCAAGAACATAACAGAGGAGACCAGGGTCCCTGCTCGGGATCGCCCCAGCTCATCCCGCTGGGCTGACCACAGCTCACAGGACGCCCCCGTGGGTACATCCACTTGGGATGGCACCCAGCAGGGGATGGACTGTGAACAAGGACAGCCCCTGTCTTCGGATGAGGACAAACAAGCGGATGAGCACTCTTCGCCCCCATCCCAGTGCGACAAAGATGGAGCCCACGCCTCCCTAGGGACCAGCCTGAACCAAACTCGGACTTTGCCGAGCTCGAACTGACCCTCCCCAATAGGGTCACGCATGCTGAATCAGTCCCTCAGGCAACTTTGTCACCCTTAACCCTCCTACGGGTCAGGTGACTCTAACTCCAGAACCACAAGGCGACTCAGAGTGCCAGAAATGGCTCAGGAGTGGCTTAATAAGCCAGCCCGCACCGTCAGGGGTGCTGCTTCCATCCCTCCTCCAGGCAGGGAGTCCCTCTCTGCCCCGGGCGCTTTTGCCCCAGGCAAGTTCCTTAAAGATCCCTCCAAGGGAGGAGTGTGGTCCTGGTACACACAGGACCACCCTGCCTACAGGGAAGCAGAGCCCTCCGCGCAGGACAGGATGTTGGTCTCACAGCGCACCACCTTCCCCACCTCAGCTACTCTTCCCTTTAAGACATCTGCAGAGTGGGACAAACTGGCCCGCCCGCTGCCTCCTCGAGGTTTCCACGGCTTATACCTTCTTTGACGCGTTCCTCCACAAGAGCCAATGAGCTGTGGGAACGACGTCCAGTTCAGCAGGACACGGAGTCTCCTTCCTCTGGCCTGCCTGGCCTCTTCTCAGACCCGAGGTTAAACACTTTTGGCAATCGAGTAGCGTCTGGTCTCACGGCAGCTGCAGACGCAGCTACCAGCCTTCACTTCAATGCTTGTGCTAGTGCGGCGGGATGCTGTTCTCCGCCTCTCTAACATTCCAGTAGAGGAGAGGGCTGCCCTGCGGTCCATCCCAGCACAGCAGCACTCCCTCTTCGGCCAGTATGCGCCGCATTTTGTCAGCCACAGGGCAGAGACAAACAGGGAGGTGGCCTCATATTTAGCCCACTCCTCCCAGGGGCGCCAGGGTTCTATGCCATTGAAGAGACCCGCCACCAGGGCTCCTAAGTCAAAGCGGCGTGCTCAGAATCAGCGGCAGAGGAACAGACCACCTCATGGCCGTCCAAGCCGTCCGGCCATGCCCAAGGCCAGAAGACAGCACCCCCAATGCGCCCCTACTCCTCATAGGGGCGATATCAACTCTCGGACCCGGGCCCCGGTTTTTACGGCCAGTTGTTCGTGATTCCAAAGGTCTCCGGAGGGTGGAGACCAGTCCTGGACTTGTCCCCCCTCAACAGATTCCTCCCCAAGATGAAATTCAAGATGGACACACAGGCACAGATTCGGGAGACCATGCAGAACGGGGCGATTGGGCGACGTCCATCGATCTGAGAGATGCTTATTTCCATATCCTCATCCACCCAGCATCCCGCCGGTACCTGAGGTTCGTGTGGAGGGACAGAGTGTTCCAGTTCTCTGTCCTCCCATTTGGTCTGTCCCTTGCCCCTTTCCTGTTTACCAAGGTGGTGCGGGAATTGGTGTCAATCACAGGCTCTGTGCCAGAGTCATACAGCCAGACTTCTAGACCTGTGCTCCCAACTGGGCTTCATCACGAACCAGGAGAAATGCGATCTGTTCCCGAGCCAGTCCTTCGACTTCTTAGGGATGAGATTCAACACGCGGTCTATGAGCGCGGACACTTTCTTCCCTCCTGGGCATGATGGAGTCCATGGTGGTCCCAGAGCACTCAGCCATGGGATACCCGGATATGTCTGGGTGAGTGGTTCCTCGAGGTGACATCAGTACCACCCCTCTTCTGACACAGGGGGTGCCCATAGCCCCACCTACTCTTCAGGTGGCACTTCACAGACGCCTCCTCCCTGGGCTGGGGAGCCCACATGGACTCACTCCATGCAGCAGGGACTTGGTCCCCGGAGGAGCGCCTATGCCACATCAATGTTCTGGAACTGGAGGCAGTTCGCAGGGCTCTCCAGCACTTCATGGCGGAGGCCAACGGGAAGACCATTCGCTTGTTCATGGACAATACAACAAGTCGCATGTTACGTGAACAAAGGGGGGGAGCGCACTCGGCAGACCTCTCTCTGCGGACCGAGGCTCTCCTCCGTTGGTGCCACAAGCAAGGGCATTGCACTTCCAGCGAGACACATAGCAGGGAAATAACATTTTGGCAGATGCTCAGCAGGTCCAAGAGTGTCATACACACAGAGTGGACCCTGGACAAGGACACCCTGCAAGGAGTGTGGGAACAGGTGGACCTGTTTGCGACAAGGTTCAGCAAGAGACTTCCCACTTACGTCTCTCCGGTCGCTGACCCAGAAGCATGGGCAGTGGATGCTCTCTCTCTAGACTGGAGCAGTCTGATTGCCTACGCGTTTCCTCCCTTTCCAATCCTGTCCAAGGTGATACGGAAAGCCAGGTTGGAACGCCCGCAAGCTGATCCTCATTGCGCCGAAATGGCCAGCCCAGCCCTGGTTTCCGGTCCTTCAGTCCCTGACACATGTTCCCACTGGAACTGGAAACCAAACCTCATCTGCATTCCTCACTCCAATCCTCAAATGCTCCACCTGCACGCGTGGCTGCTGTGCGGGCGGAACTGTCAGCATCACCATTGAAGTCTTGGTCAGCCTCTGTGTCGGCCGCGCTGACCAAGGGGGGTGCCTCCTCCGACCTCCTCTCCATAGTCTCCAAAGCCAGGAGGGAGGGAACAGAGACCTTGTATGACTTTCGCTGGAAGAAATGGCTGAGTTGGTGTACAGCTCAGAACATTCCCCCTACTAACCCTACGAGCATGCAGCTGGCCAACTTTCTGGCTCACTGCTCCTCGGTTCTCAACCTGTCTGCTAGTTCTGTGAGAGGGTACAGGTCTGCCATTTGTACCACTATCGGAAGCTAGGAATCCCAGAAGAGTGCCCCTCTGGGACTTGTTCCTGGTGCTGGATTTCATTCGAAAACAGCCCTTTGAGCCATTGGGGACTATTCCTTTTGACCTGCTCACTCTCAAGACCACTTTCCTTCTCGTAGAAGTGAGATTCATGGTCTTAGTGGTATGCCACAAGATCTAGCATTCCACAGAGATGGTTCCATCACTCTTCGTTTCCTTCCAGAGTTTCTCGCTAAGAACCAAGACCCCGAGGTCCCTTCCCCCTCTCTGAGGGTCAGCCCTTTGTCGGATA
The DNA here is from genome assembly GCF_041734735.1 of Babylonia areolata. Taxonomy (NCBI): domain Eukaryota; kingdom Metazoa; phylum Mollusca; class Gastropoda; order Neogastropoda; family Buccinidae; genus Babylonia; species Babylonia areolata. The sequence goes on from NC_134884.1 coordinate 1,201,192, forward strand.
TTCTTGCCCAAGATGATGAAGATAGGCATCTCTGCCCTGTTCGGTGCCTCAAATACTATTGGGATAGGTCTCGCCCATAGGCGTTCTTCTCAGAGGCGCCTTCTCATCTCCCTCAATGAGAATTACAAGAAAGATATCACTGCAGGCACCATTTCCCGCTGGGTTTCCCAAGTCATTCGTAGAGCCTACTCTCATGCACACAAGGATATCAGTTGTCTTAATCCCAGAACACACGAAGTGCGGGCCATAGCTACTTCGGCTGCTTTCCAGCACTCAGTACCACTGCAGCATGTCTTGGAGGCAGCCTTCTGGCGGTCTGAGAATCCCTTCATCAACTTCTACCTCCGGGATTTCCGTATGACCAGGGCTGACGGTTCCAAGGGGATTTCCTTTGTCGCGGCTAACACTGCCGTCTCCCCATACGAACCAGTAGGCGTTGCCCTCCTCCATTTGCTTTAAATTCTGCATCAGTTTGACATGGTACAAGTATATGACACCAAAAGGAGGAGTTTGTATTATACTCCATGTTTGGTGTTTACATATACTTACCATGTCAAACTCGAATGCCCGCCCGTCTGTCCCCGCGTCTCCACCGTGGTTCTCATGGGGCATTTTCGTTCATGGCCACGGAATGATTCAGCCCTTATAGCTGTTAGAGACGTTGGCTAAGAGCGGGCCAGACTAAGAGGGGCATCTTTTCACTGTTAGCCGCGCGAAATTTGGCCAAACAGAGCAAACCATAGGCCTAGTTTGCATCAGTTTGACATGGTAAGTATATGTAAACACCAAACATGGAGTATAATACAAACTCCTCCTTTTTTACATTGTATGTTCCATAAAATCCATCCATTATTTATTTTAATGTTTATCTTTGAATTTTAGGTTGTGAGTATGTGTTACAGTACATTAATATTTGTTTCATAGTGTTTTGTTATTTATGAGGAAAAATCCATTCCTCTGTGTGTAGTAAATAAACATCTACCACTTTTTGCCCTCCTGTTGACTGCAAGTTTTTTTGGTCATGCAGCAGCTCAGAAAACTAACATCAGTGAAAAGGTTTATTTACTTCTATTGAACTGTACTACTTTCAACCTGAACAGTTTTTACTCCAACAAAAAGCTTCAGGATACTTGCAGAGAATCAATATTTTAAGTCAACAGTTTCCTGGACAGGTCATTCAGTGTTGCTGTGATTCAATGTCTAATGACGGCAAAATATCTGATAACTTGACTTTATGATCACATGAACAAATGGTCACACTTTTGCTGCAATTCTCTTATGACCACAATGTTGGGACAACATCTTTATTTCATAGATTATCGCACGGACACACACACACACAGTGTGAAAAAAAAAGCTAACCTCTTATCTTGGGCAGTGCGTCACTTCACAGCATCACAAAAAGCACGGACATGGCAGCCAGTCAGCCCACAGTCTGTCCACCTTCCTTCACACTATTCACTCCGCTTTCACCTCTCCACTCCTGATCCATGTCAACAGCAGTGTCAATCCTCTCACAGCTGCTGACAAGGAACAGAGTCTAAACACACACACACAATAGCCACAAATAAGGTCCCACAGCCATCGGGGCAGTGAATTCATATCCAGTGTTTAAGGCTTGGCACAGGAAGGCGGGGCCCAATCCTCTCATTCCGCTCTTTTTACCATCCAAAACCAAAGTCCGGTCCCCATTCACACCTGGGTGGAGTGAGGAACATCAGAGTAAAGTGCCTTTCCCCAGGACACAGCACCATGCCATTGACACCTGGGTGGAGTGAGGAACATCAGAGTACAGTGCCTTTCCCCAGGACACAGCACCATGCCATTGACACCTGGGTGGAGTGAGGAACATCAGAGTACAGTGCCTTTCCCCAGGACACAGCACCATGCCATTGACACCTGGGTGGAGTGAGGAACAGCAGAGTACAGTGCCTTTCCCCAGGACACAGCACCATGCCATTGACACCTGGGTGGAGTGAGGAACATCAGAGTACAGTGCCTTTCCCCAGGACACAGCACCATGCCATTGACACCTGGGTGGAGTGAGGAACAGCCAGAGTACACCATGCCCATTGACACCTGGTGGAGTGAGGAACAGCAGAGTACAGTGCCTTTCCCCAGGACACAGCACCATGCCATTGACACCTGGGTGGAGTGAGGAACATCAGAGTACAGTGCCTTTCACCAGGACACAGCACCATGCCAAAATGGAGCATTTAACCCTGATCACTGGTGAACACTGGATGTCAAAAAATAATGCCCTACATCACAAAGATTAACAACTACACCAAAATAACTTTTCTATCAAACAATTGGCAACTGAAAATGCACTCTGATGTGCATTACATTTTTTTTCTCCACATAATGTTTGCTGCTAACAGGTGCGTTGAGTTTATGTGTCAGCCTGTTTCCCTGTGTGCATGTGTGTGATAAGTGTCGATGAGTGTGTGTCACTGTGTGTGCATCCAAGAAGATGACGGACTCGAGAACAGTTAAGTGCACAACTCCACAAGTTTGCCTCCAAAGACAACACAGCAGATCTATGACAAGAGTTCCAGTGCCCTTGACTTGGTTGAGTGAGAAAGAGGAAGACATAAAACAATGACTATGAATGAAAACACAAGTGTGAAAAAACATTATCCGACTATTGCCACATGCATGAACAACATCACTTAGCCACAAACACCTAACTCTCATACCACACCATGGTGACACACAAGAAGCCTCCCGTACATCAGTATGTCATCTCCAATCTGCAAGACGGATTATCTCAGAGATGAGCCCCCCCTCCTGACCACTCCATACGCTGAAACACACACACACAATCTCCGTCAACACTCCAAACTATCTTTACTGACAGTCCACATAAAAATGTTATGAGAAAAAGATTCTTCAAAGTGCGTAATGAAAGAATACAAGGACAATATGTATTTAAGTTAATGATACAGGATATTGTACACCATAACCCGCACCAAAACTCACAGAAAGGTACTGCAAGAACAGTCCAACCTTCACTTCAAGAGTTGGAAGTTACTGTTCACCCCAAAATGTCTAAAAAAAAAATTTTTTTTAATTTAAAAAAAAAAAAAAATTAATTTGTTTTTTTTTTAAAAACACAATCATGCCTGCAAGCTCACAACAGCACACAACATATTGTATTCACATAAAACATTGATACCGCTGACCACAAGATCTTAAAAGTCGACCCTAAAAATTTTAACCCAGGAATCAAAGCTTATATATATATATATATAAAGGAAAAGAGTGGTACAAGATATTTTAGTTTTCATACTCAGACTGACCTGCTGACACACTGAGCTGGTGACATAATGACTGACACATTGACTAACCTACTGACACACTGAGCTGGTGACATGATTGACACATTGACTGACCTGTTGACACACTAAGCTGGTGACATGACTGACACACTGACTGAACTGCTGACACACTAAGCTGGTGACATGACTGACACACTGACTGACCTGCTGACACACTGACTAACCTTTTGACAATGACCCACACCCTGACTGACATACTAACCTGCGGACACACTAACCAACACTGTGACTGACCTGCTGACATACTAACCAACACTGTGACTGACCTGCTGACATACTAACCTGCGGACACACTAACCAACACTGTGACTGACCTGCTGACATACTAACCAACACTGTGACTGACCTGCTGACATACTAACCTGCGGACACACTAACCAACACTGTGACTGACCTGCTGACATACTAACCAACACTGTGACTGACCTGCTGACATACTAACCAACACTGTGACTGACCTGCTGACATACTAACCTGCGGACACACTAACCAACACAGTGACTGACCTGCTGACATACTAACCTGCGGACACACTAACCAACACAGTGACTGACCTGCTGACATACTAACCAACACAGTGACTGACCTGCTGACACACTGACTGACACAGTGCCTGACCTGCTGACACACTAACCAACACAGTGACTGATTTGCTGACACACTGACTGACACAATGACTAACCTGCTGACACAGTAACTGACCTGCTGACATACTGACAAAAACGGTGACTGACCTGCTGGCACACTGACACACACTGACTGACCTGCTGACACACTGACAGATACAGTGACTCACCTGCTGACACACTAAACAACACAGTGACTGATTTCCTGACACACTGACACAATGACTGACCTGCTGACACAGTGACTGACCTGCTGACGAAAATGGTGACTGACCTGCTGGCACACTGACAGACACAGTGACTGACCTGCTGACACTAAACAACACAGTGACTGACCTGCTGACATACTGACTGACACAGTGACTGACCTGCTGACACACTGACTGACACTGACTGACCTGCTGACACTGACAGACACTGACTGACCTGCTGACACACTGACAGACCTGCTGAAACACTGAAAGACAGTGACGTACCTGCTGGCACACTGACAAACACAGTGACTGACCTGCTGACAAACAGTGACTGACCTGCTGACAGACACAGTGACTGACCTTCTGACACACTGACTGACCTGCTGGCAAACACAGTGAATGACCTGACACACTGACTGACCTGCTGACACACACTGGCTGACCTGCTGACACACTGACAGACACAGTGAATGACCTGACACACTCACTGACCTGCTGACAGACACAGTGACAGACCTGCTGACACACTGACAGACACAGTGAATGACCTTCTGACACAGACTGACCTGCTGACACACTGACTGACCTGCTGACAGACACAGTGACTGACCTACTGACACAATGACTGACCTGTTCACATACTGACTGACACACTGACTAACCTGTTGACACACTGACTGACACAGTGAGTGACCTGCTGGCACACACAGTGACTGACCTGCTGACACAGTGATTAACCTGCTGACATACTGACACAGTGACTGACCTGTTGACCCACTGACTGACCTGCTGACACACTAACCAACACAGTGACTGATTTGCTGACACAGTGACAGACACAGTGACTGACCTGCTGACACACTGTTTGACACAGTGACTGACCTGCTGACACACTGACAGACAGTGACTGCTGACACACTGACAGACAATGACTGCTGACACACTGACTGACCTGCTGACATACTGACAAACACAGTGACTGACCTGCTGGCACACTGGCACACACAATGACTCACCTGCTGACACAGTGACCGACCTGCTGAAATACTGACAAACACGGTGACTGACCTGCTGGCACACTGACAGACACAGTGACTGACCTGCTGACACAGTGACTGACCTGCTGACATACTGACAAACAGTGACTGACCTGCTGACACACACACTGACTGACCTGCTGGCACACTGACAGACACTGACTGACCTGCTGACACACTGACTGACCTGCTGACATACTGACAGATACAGTGACTGACCTGCTGACACACTGACTGATTTGCTGACACACTGACTCAGTGACAGACCTGCTGACACACTGACAGATACAGTGACTGACCTGCTGACAGACACAGTGACTGACCTGCTGACAGACACAGTGACTGACCTGACACACTGACTGACCTGCTGACACAGTGAATGACCTTCTAACACAGTGAATGACCTGACACACTGACTGACCTGCTCACAGACAATCTGACTGACCAGCTGACACACAGACAGACACAGTGAATGACCTGACACAGTGACTGACCTGCTGACTCAGTGACTGACCTGACACACTGACAGACACAGCGACTGACATGCTGACACACTGACAGACACAGCGACTGACCTGCTGACACAGTGACTGACCTGATGACACACGGACTGTCCTGTTGAAATACTGACTGACACACTGACTAACCTGTTGGCACACTGACTGACAGTGACTGACTTGCTGACACAGTGACTGACCTGCTGACACACTGACACAGTGACTGACCTGCTGACACACTGACTAACAGTGACTGACTTGCTGACACAGTGACTGACCTGCTCACTCACTGACACATACAGTGACTGACCTCATGACACACTAACCAACACAGTGACTGACCTGCTGACACAGACTGACCTGCTGGCACACTGAAAGACACAGTGACTGACCTGCTGGCACACTGACTGACACAGTGACTGACCTGCTGACACACTGACTGACCTACAGACACACTGACAGACACCGACTGACCTGCTCACTCACTGACACATACAGTGACTGACCTCATGACACACTAACCAACACAGTGACTGACCTGCTGACACAGACTGACCTGCTGGCACACTGACTGACACAGTGACTGACCTGCTGACACAGTGACTGACCTGCTGACACACTGACAGTGACTGACCTGCTCACACACTGACAGTGACTGACCTGCTGACACACTGACTGACCTACTGACACACTGACTAACTTGCTGACACACTGACAGACACAGTGACTGACCTGCTGACACAGTGACTGGCCTGCTGACACAGTTACTGACCTGCTGACACACTAACTGAAAGTGAATGACCTGCTGACACACTGACAGACACAGTGACTGATCTGCTGGAACACTGACAGACACAGTGACTGATCTGCTGGAACACTGACAGACACAGTGACTGATCTGCTGGAACACTGACAGACACAGTGCCTAACCTGCTGACACACTAACCAACACAGTGACTGACACAAAGACTGACCTGCTGACACTGACTGACCTGCTGACATACTGACAAAAATGGTGACTGACCTGCTAGCACACTGACAGACACACTGACAGACACACTGACTGACCTGCTGACACACTGACAGATACAGTGACTGACCTGCTGACACACTAACCAACACAGTCACTGATTTGCTGACACACTTACTGCCACAATGACTGACCTGCTGACACAGTGACTGACCTGCTGACAAAAATGGTGACTGAACTGACACACTGACAGATACAGTGACTGACCTGCTGACACACTGACAGACACAGTGACTCACCTGCTGACACACTAACCAACACAGTGACTGACCTGCTGACACACTGACTGACCTGCTGACACACAGTGACTGACCTGCTGACAAACAGTGGCTGACCTGCTGACACACTGACAAACACAGTGACTGACCTGCTGACACACTGACTGACCTGCTGACACACAGTGACTGACCTGCTGACAAACAGTGACTGACCTGCTGGCACACTGACAAACACAGTGACTGACCTGCTGACAGACACAGTGACTGACCTGACACACTGACTGACCTGATGGCAAACACAGTGAATGACCTGACACACTGACTGACCTGCTGACAGACACTGACTGACCTGCGGACACACTGACAGACAGTGAATGACTTCTGACTCACTGACTGACCTGCTGACTCATTGACTGACCTGCTGACAGACACAGTGACTGACCTGCTGACACAGTGACAAACACAGTGACTGACCTGCTGACACACGGACTGACCTGTTGACATACTGACTGACACACTGACTAACCTGTTGACACACTGACTGACCTGTTGACACAGTGATTGACCTGCTGACACACTGACTGACAGTAACTGACCTGCTCACACACTGACACAGTGACTGACCTGCTGACCCACTGACTGACCTGCTGACACACTAACCAACACAGTGACTGATTTGCTGACACAGTGACTGACACAGTGACTGACCTGCTGACACACTGACTGACACAGTGACTGACCTCCTGACACACTGACTGACACAGTGACTGCTGACACACTCACTGACACAGTCACTGACCTGCTGATATACTAACAAACACAGTGACAGACCTGCTGGCACACTGACACACACAGTGACTGTCCTGCTGACACAGACAGATACAGTGACTGACCTGCAGACAAACTGACTGACACAGTGACTGACAAACATGGTGACTGACCTGCTGGCACACTGACAGACACAGTGACTGACCTGCTGACACAGTGAGTGACCTGCTGACATACTGACAAACACAGTGACTGACCTTCTGACACACTAACCAACACAGTCACTGACCTGCTGACATACTGACTGACACAGTGACTGATTTGCTGACAAACTGACAAACACAATGACTGACCTGCTGACACACTGACAGACACTGACTGACCTGCTGACATACTGACAGATACAGTGACTGACCTGCTGAAACACTGACATGCTGACACACTTACTGACCTGCTGACACACTGACTGACCTGCTGACACACAGTGACTGACCTGCTAACACACAAACCTGCTGACACAGTGACTGACTTGCTGACACAGTGACTGACCTGCTGACACAATGACTGACCTGCTGACACACTGACTGACACAGTGACTGTCCTGCTGACACACTGACTGACAGTGACTGACATGCTGACACAGTGACTGACCTACTGACACAGTGACTGACCTGCTGACTCACTGACTGACCTGCTGACTCACTGACACATACAGTGACTGAACTCCTGACACACTAACCAACACAGTGACTGACCTGCTGACAAAGACTGACCTGCTGACACACTGAAAGACACAGTGACTGACCTGCTCACACACTGACAGACACAGTGACTGACCTGCTGACACAGTGACTGAGCTGCTGACATACTGACAAACACAGTGACTGACCTGCTGGCACACTGACAAACACAGTGACTGACCTTCTGACATACTGACTGACACAGTGACTGACCTGCTGACACAGTAATTGACCTGCTGTCACACTGACTGACAGTGACTGACTTGCTGACACAGTGACTGACCTACTGACACAGTGACTGACCTGCTGACACAGTGACTGACCTGCTGACACACTGACTGACACACTGACTGACCTGCTGACACACTGACAGACACAGTGACTGACCTGCTGACACACTGACTGACACAGTGACTGACCTGCTGACATACTGACAAACACAGTGACTGACCTGCTGACATACTGACTGACCTGCTGACACACTGACTGACCTGCTGACACACTGACTGACACAGTTACTGACCTGCTGACGCAGTGATTGACCTGCTGACACATTGACTGACAGTAACTGACTTGCTGACACAGTGACTGACCTGCTGACACACTGACTGACCTGCTGACTCACTGACAGACACAGTGACTGACCTGCTGACACACTGACACAGTGACTGACCTGACGACACACTGACTGACAGTGACTGACCTGCTGACACACAGACAGACACAGTGACTGACCTGCGGACCCACTGACTGACACAGTGACTGATTTGCTGACACACTGACTGACCTGCTGGCACACTGACAGACACAGTGACTGACCTGCTGACACACTGACAGATACAGTGACTGACCCCCTGACATACTGACCTACCTACTGACACAATGACTGACACAGTGACTGACCTGCTGACACACTGACTGACACAGTGACTGACCTGCTGACACACTGACAAACACAGTGACTGACCTGCTGACACAATGACTGACCTGCTGACACAGTGACCGACCTGCTGACACAGTGACTGACCTGCTGACACACTGACAAACACAGTGACTGACCTGCTGGCACACTGACAAACACAGTGACTGACCTGCTGACACAGAGACAGACACAGTGACTGACCTGCTGACACACTGACTGACACAGTGACTGACCGACTGACACACTGACTGACCTGATGACACACTGACAAACACAGTGACTGACCTGATGACACAATGACTGACTGATGACACAGTGACTGACCTGCTGACACCCTGACTGACCTGCTGACACCCTGACTGACACAGTGACTGACCTGTTAACATACTGGCAAACACTGACTGACCTGCTGACACAGAGACAGACACAGTGACTGACCTGCTGACACACTGACTGACACAGTGACTGACCTGCTGGCACACTGACAGACTGACTTACCTGCTGACACAGTGACTGACCTGCTGACACACTGACTGACCTGCTGACACACTGACTGAAAGTGACTGACCTGCTGACACACTGACAGATACACTGACTGACCTGCTGACACACTGACTGACCTGCTGACACACTGACTGAAAGTGACTGACCTGACACACTGACAGACACAGTGACTGACCTGCTGACACACTGACAGACACAGTGACTGACCTGCGGACACACTGACTGACACAGTGACTAACCTGCTGACACAGTGACTGACCTGCTGACACACTGACAGACACAGTGACTGACCTGTTGACATACTGACTGACACAGTGACTAACCTGCTGACACAGTGACTGACCTGCTGACTCAGTGACTGACCTGACACAGTGACTGACCTGCTGACACACTGACAGACACAGTGACTGACCTGCTGACACACTGACAGACACAGTGACTGACCTGCTGTGGCTGGGCGAAGGCGAGCCAGTCTGAGGCATGTGTGGGGAGGAGGCCCATGACCTGACACTTGTAGACGGCCATGGCCAAACAGGCCAGGTTGCCCAGCACGTACACCAGCTTCTGGAAGGCCGCCTGGTTCCCCTCAATCGTCTTGAAGGCTGCAACATTGTAGTGTAGTGTATTGTAGTGTATTGCATTGTATTGCATTGCATTGTATTACTCTTTTTTTGTTACAACAGATTTCTCTGTGTGAAATTCACGCTGCTCACCCTAGGGAGAGTGCATCACTACACTGAGTGTGTCACCCTTTTTTTTTCTTTTCCTATTGAAGTGGATTTTTCTCAAGAATTTTGCCAGGGACAACCCTTTTGTTGCCGTGGGTTCTTATACGTGCACTAAGTGCATGCTGCAAACAGGACCTCAGTTTATCGTCTCATCTGAATGACTAGCATCCAGACCACCACTTAAGGTCTAGTGGAGGGGGAGAAAATACAAACGACTGTGTCAGGATTTCGACCAAACGCTCAGATCCTCTCGCTCCAAAGGCGGACTGGTTACCTCTAGGCTATCACTCCACGTTCACAACAACAAGGGGCTTACATGTTTAACAGTTCTATTTACAGGTCTCAATGCTCAGCTTATATCCGAGATTGATGGAAGCTTTCAGCTGGACCAACAGTAAAGAGAGAGCTGTACGATCAATGGTGTCTCCACTGCAGCGGGAATTCATTTACAATTACAGCTCAGTCTTGTGCGAAGGACTATGACAGTAAAACTAGGAGGTACGAATGCACTCGCTCTGAGTGCTGCAGCCTTGGGGGCTAGCTGGCCTTTTGGGACCATCCGAATGCTGACTGTCCTAAAGCCCTCTTGGCCGGGAGAATGGGGATCTAACTTGGGCCCAAAAGTCCCCACTATGATCAAACCAGCCCACATAGCTGGGAAAGCAGTTTCCTCCTCTGTTGTGGTGGTGGTCACTGTGTGACATCACTGACTGTCATACACTGTTCCCACAGATGTGACCAGACAAAATTATATGTTCCTTTCCAGACCTGACTGAAAAGTTCCCGCACCAAACTGAATCAAAAATCCATCTGCTACAACGCAGATCAAATAGATGACCATATACATCCTGTTCATCATGAATGCAAAAAAATGCACAAACACAAAAATCAAACTTTTTGTTTCAGTTTTTGGTGTGTAATTTTTAAGGCATTCAGCCATTTCAAACCCTGAAGAGCACAACCTATTTTTCCAATTCTCTGGGGTCCAATTCATGAGCACTGACTGACATACATCAGGTGTAAACTACAGTCAAGCAAAACATTTGGACTTTCAACATCAATACTTTTAGCAGTCTTGCTACAACACAGTCTGTACCCATGGACCAGGCGTGGTCTGACAATGAACAACCAGACTCTTCACAAACAGTTCTCGACAATGTCTTCATTCTCAAGTAAGGAAGAGGTTTTCTGGAATACACTTCTATGTGCGCATGCATTTGTCAGCTGCTGCACAAAGTGAGGTTTGCACTTGGTTTGCTTTGCCTGATGCTGTGTTGGCACGGACATCCACTGGTTTCCCTGTGTCTGGGAACACCACCAACACGTGTGGTCACTCAGCATGCACTTGGTGACAAACATCAAGTGGCAATGATAAGGTACAAAGCACCAGTGTTAAAATGTAATGCCAACAGCATTTGTAATACAGGGGTCAAAGCACCTAGTCTGTCCTGCTGAATGCATTAAATCTAGAAAGTAGAATTGCCTGTCGAATGAAACAGACTTTTTTTCAAAAACTGATCATCAGTGCACTTTTAATGGGTCCACTCTGTTGCAAAATATTCTTTCTTGTCCTTTGTGGAACTGGACAAAAATGAATGTGCCATTTTTCTTTCACAAATACTACATACACGAAGTTTAGTCTTGCGAAATTGTTGGAGCAAATTTCAGCACTTTGAGTTTGACTTGTCAGTGCTTAGAATCAGTATTGGCTTCAGTTACCCGCCATGAATTCCTACTACGGATGGAATGTCTCTGACATGTTCACCACCTTCGTCATGAACTGGACCCCAGATGATGATGAACTATGGATCAGCAGTCAAACACCTAACCGAACTGGCCTTGGTGCCTCTGTGCAAACACATCTGAGAAGACCCAGTCTGGCTTCATCACTTCCAATCATTCTCAGCCCTGTTAACAGCCATGCACTGCCTATGGAAGACAAAAAAAAAGCACAATTCATGTATGTGCACTGGTTTGGGCATATGCACTGGTTTGGGCATATGCACACCCAGAGCCAAAATCTCACAAATCAGGCAATTCATTTTCCAAAAGTTTCCACTGAAATCAATTTGCAAAAAGTCTCTTGGATCAATGAATATAACATTTGCTATTTCCAAGGGTACACATGAACTAAACATTTCCAAATTTACTACACAACTCACATTTTAATCAAACTTTTCCTCATTTGTTAGGTGCATAGTATAGATATATCTAAGTATTATGCACATAGTCATTCTCTTAAATATGAACTATAAGCAAATAGGCACAACCACACACACACACACACACACACACACACACACACACACACACACAAACTATAAGCACTGCCCACCTGCATGCACATTCACATTCTCACACACACACACACACACACACACACACACGCATATCACTATCACACTCACATCAGAAACCCACACCAGGGCACCACCAGATCAAACCCAGTCCTTCCCACAAGGCAACAACTCAATGAAACACATACAAGCAATATCACAAAGTGACGCATACATTTTAGTCTTTGCATCGCTCTAATGCACATACAGTGCAAAAGCACACACACACACACAACACACACACACACACACACACACACAGACTGACTGTTCTGGATGGCGAGGATGGCCTGGATGGGCCTGAAGAACATCATGCCGACCATCATGATGGGGAAGATGGAGATGGAACTGCCTGCCATCCACATGATGAACATGTTCATTGGCACCTGCTTGATTGGCCCCAGTGCTATGTCCCATGACCGCTACACACACACACACACACACACACACACACACCATAGATTCAAAATTCATGCATTAAATCCTCATGTCAATACAAGAACCTATTGTTGAATGCCCTTTCCGCTTTGCAGCTCCTGATATCGGATAAAAAAATCTTCCACATCATATCTGTTCATCTGACTCCGTCTCAACCTTTCACGTCTCACTTAGATTACATAGAAAGTCATCTTTTCAAAACATCTGCAACTTTGTGCAAGCACTCTTGGTTTCCTAAAGGGGGATAGGGGGAGGGTGGGGGATAGAGAGTGGTTTGCGTGATTCATGTAACTTTTTCTTTCATGTACACTTTGAGCTCTTAGAGAGAAGAGGTGCCATGTAGATGTACATTAGTATAATTATTAAATAATACTCATCAAATGATTAATTTTCTTTCACCCCTTTTGGGGGATGGAGGATTACAAAAAGATGAGCCAAAGAAGATAATGAACACAACTTATAATAAATTATATGTCTTAAAACAACACTAACTTGCCAAATACAATGTATTAACTAATGCATGCTAGGCTGTAAGTGACACTGTCTAAATATAATCTAACACTATTGTCCCACTCAATCTTGAACTGCAGTCATACATTCAAAACATCAATCTACATAAATTACCACATGGCCTAGGACAAAGAAAGCATTGGGAAATCAGTTCTTGTTATAATTTACTAAAATGAGGAAATTCCATATTGAAATGAAATTCATCTCCAACCACTGACAAATTACATGTATACCAAAATCTTTCATCACATGGTATATTATCATCATCATCATAATAAAAAATTCAATTTCAACTCGCAGTTTGCGATTGCAAAAACAAAATTTAAAAGTGCAGTAACATAAACGTCAGGCAAACAAGATATTTCTCTGCTCTAAACTTGGTTTTAAATTTTTGTCAATCAAACTTTTTTGCTCATTTGTTAGGTCTGTACCAAATAATTTCTAATTCTATATTTTTTTAAAAGGAAATTTTCTATCTAAAATTACGTTTAAATAACATACTTACCGTGACCCAACTAGTGCAGACTCCGGCAGGGGTCTGACATTCCTGTCCTGTGCAAACTACTATCCGCCTATGCGGAGAAAACGAAACTACGGCCGATAACCTCCCGGAAGTAGGTAACCTCCCCTTTGTCCCGCTGGCTAGCGCCCTCTTTTGACGGCAATATGCCATCACCAGCGCAGCAAGCAGGGAGAACAGGAAGCGGGGAGGACGGGAGGGTCTTAAATTTGGGTCACGGTAAGTATGCTATTTAAACGTAATTTTAGATAGAAAATTTCCTTTTAATTACACATACTTAACCGTGACCCAACTAGTGCAGAATAGCGCAACAAGGTGGAGGGCTCGCCTGTTCTACTGTCTGTGTGCTGTGATGGTCTGTTGTGCAACTACCACAGAAGCGATGCCTCTTGCGCCATCAACCCGCAGGCGTGCGACGTCTCTCTGGTAGAAGTCGATGAGCCATCATCCCTAAAGCGATAGGTGTCCCTCAAGTAGAATTTGACGAAAGAAGAGTGTACTGTGTTGCCTAAGGACATTGGTGCGTGTAAAGAAGACAGAGGTCCACAGCTGTGTTGTGGGGGAGGTCTGTGGACCACAGCTGTGCGGATGAGCGCGGATGAGCGTCAATGCAAGGAGGTGCGCATGTGGTTTGATCTGATGATTCCACTACGGATGTGGGC
This sequence comes from Babylonia areolata, assembly GCF_041734735.1. Classification (NCBI taxonomy): domain Eukaryota; kingdom Metazoa; phylum Mollusca; class Gastropoda; order Neogastropoda; family Buccinidae; genus Babylonia; species Babylonia areolata. Next base: position 1,216,263 of record NC_134884.1, read on the forward strand.
CGATAGTGGAAGTGATTTTTGTGTTTGAAGGAAACTGTGGCACGAGACAGAGGTAGGTCACCGTGTTGGGCCTGCCTCAGGCATGACAGCCAGATCTGTAGAGCTCCTCCATGCGAGCTGACAGGCGATGGGCACTCCCCCCCCCCATTTGCCCCCCCCCCCACCCCCCTTTTTTGACGTTGTCAAAAAATGACAGCACTGGTATGTTGCCTATGCATACAATGGCAGACATTTGGCAACAAAGGACTTGATGTTCCTGGTGTCTCTGGGACAGGGTTGTGTAATTGCCCAGGTAGGTACCATCACGAAGGGGCATACGGAAGGCTTGGTGGCTTCTCTACCTGAGTGTGGCATGTTGGAGTAACCTGCAGAAAGTTGTCGGCAGTCAATGGCTGGGTTGGATCAGGCTGTGGAAGTGCATTCCATGTGCCCACAGGTCACTGAGTCTCATTCTGTGGTGGAATTCCCAAATGGAAGAGGGTTTCCATGGGGAAAATTTTTGCTGAAGGATCTTTAGTGAGAAAGGGGACCGGATCCATGACAGGCCTCTGGCTGTGTGTGGTGCGCACTGAGTCTGGGATGGAGCAGGGCGGGGCAGGGAGGTAAGTGGCTCAAGATGTGTTGTACTGGCTATTTACATCAAAGCAATGATCTGACATACGTTTTTAGTATGGCCAACTGCAATGTGAGAGCTGTATTATCAGTGGTTTCTTAATTGCAAAGGGAAATCATTTGCAGCTTAGTCTTTCATGAATGACTATGTCTCTCAGACTAGAAGTCAAATTGCACTGGGACTTAGTGCTGTAGCCTTAGGCCTAAGTAGCCTTTGGGAACCGTCCCAATGATGAGTCCTAAGGCCCTCTTGATTGAGGGACCGGGGATGCAACTTGGGCAAAACACTCTCTACTATAAATTGTATAATCGAATTCCAGCCCGAATAGACTGGACAGCAGTTGCCTCCTCTGCTGTTCTGATGGAGACTGTCGTACACGACTGATTATCATATATTGTTCCTAGGAGGACACCAATCAGCATGGGTAAATCAGGAAACAGCTGCTGTGTGCTTCAGGGACGAAGGTGTTCACCATGCAGGTTTTGTTGCAATGTAAGGAAGCCGGAAAGAGTTGACGGGGTCTTGTGGTGCAACCGTGCGTCTGAAAGACATGGTGCTTGCTTCCGAAGTGACAACAAAGTCATCCTCTGACAGGCCCTTGACCGAAGGCTGAGGCTCCATGATGGGATAGCCTGCCTAGGCTAGAAACCCCTGGAAGTGTCTCATTGGAAAGACAGTGCTTGAGGAGGAATGCCCATCTGTAACCACAGCAGTGGTTGTGTGTAGAGGCCAAAAGGATCGGGCAGGGAAGACCAAGTGCAGAAAGTGCTTTCAAACGCCAATTGTTTGAGACGTTGATGCTGGATTTGTGTTCAAGCAAGGTGATGGGGTGAACTGATGTGCTTGAATGCGGCATCTGCCGTGCTGGTATGAGTGGGCAGAAAGGTACACCCCTGTGGCTAATGGACGGTTCGTTGTGCTTTGTGTGACGCATCCGTCCTCGTCAATATGCCTTTCTCCCAAATGTAGAGGAAAACAGTTATGACCCAGGCCTTCTGCTACTAGAGAGGAGTGGAAGAGATGGGCTTAGGGTGATTGTCTCCTGCCCAGTGGGCAGTTTTTGGGTCCGCTAAAACTTGGAAGGCAAGATAGACACCACTTCATGGGAAGGCTGGCTAGGATGTAGGGCCCATGTGGAGCTTTTGTCACAATCACAGTGGTGCAAACCAAGGGTTGTTGTAGGCAAGGGGAGAAAGAAGGGATGCCTTACAAACTTGGAAGGAATGAAGGGCATGTGTGTCCGGAGTGGCACCTCTTAAGTTGGACTGCCTCATCCCTCCTTGTGCATCTCCAGCCTTATGGGTGATTGTTGCAGGCAAATGAGTTGGGTTGCCTTGTCCGTCCTTGCACCAAGAGAGGGCATTCTTAGCCCTGTGGGTGTGAAGGGGGTGTGTGTGGATCCCTAAGGACCAGCCACTACTGAAATGTGAAGGAGCATACATTCAGGTGTGAATGAGGTGGTTTTTTTTTGGTTTTTTTTGTGAGTGCAGTCATCCTCCAAAAGCAAGGTAGGGATGAATTTATGAAAATGAATACATATATGTGCAAAGGGAATAAAAACTTCCATCAACTCAAGTGATGTCAGAAATATGCCAAACGACAAGAGATCGAGACACAAGAAATAAGCGGCTGTGTAAGCATACGTGTAGCGTGCAGAGATATACCCAAGTAAATGGGTAAGTGTGCATAATCATCAATGGAAAGGAATCTGTCCACGCACCTACATATGAGATGTACATACGCATATGAATAAAGTGCCAGTACGTAGAGGCAGAGAGTTCTGGGCATTGTGAACAGAAGGCCGCAAATGCAAGTGTGCCTATATTGCTATGTAGGGAATCTCGATGAATAGATGTCAATGAATAGAGATAGAAATATAATTGTACATGTTAATATGAAAGTCGTCTGAACCTATCCCATAAACACATACACATGTGTATACTGAGGGATAAGTACACATCTATAAGTGAAAGCAGAAATGAAAATGAAAATGAAATTATGGTGCTTAGAGCCTCGCCGACCACTAAGGCCATCTCAAGGCTATCGCCGCGTCAATAACTACTGCAAGGATAAAAAAAAACCAACCAATTAAAACGAGTCACTACTTCAAACTTTCACTCCAAAGTTAAAAGAAAACTTCCATAGTTTAAAACCTTCAAATCTGGTTAAAAAGGTTCACTTCTTTTAAGAAGTCCATCAGCACCCACGGAGGGACATCACGAAACAAAGTCTTCAAAGAAACCGCCGTGTAATGTCTGCGTCTAACGTCATGCAGATCCCAACAGTCAAGGAGCACGTGTTTCACGGTGAGAGGCTCGTCACAGGGAATGCATCGAGGGGCCTCCTCCCCCTTCAACAAGTAAGAATGAGTAAAAAAAAGTGTGCCCCGTACGCAGTCTGCACAGCACAGACTCCTCCTTTCTGTTCTTCACCCCCGAAGGGAGGGTCTCCTTTAGGTCCGGACGGATCTGGAAGAGCTTGTTGTCCGTCTGGGTGTTCCATTCCTCTTGCCAAAGATCCTTGACGTAAGTGTTGACCTTCCGCTTCATGTCTGTATAGGGTACCAAGGATCTGGACAATTCTTTCTTTACAGCGTTCCTGGCCAGCAGGTCCGCCCTTTCGTTACCACGAATGCCAACATGTCCGGGAACCCAGGCCAACACAACCTCATATCCTTTCTTCGTTGCGAGAGTAAAAGTTTCATAAAATTCCAGCAGTTTGGGATGAGTGATATTCCTGCAGGCGATCGCCTCCAGGGCTGACAGGGAGTCGGAAAAGATCATGAATCTCTTCTGTTTCGAAGAGAGAACCATTTTTAACCCCAGAACCAGTGCGGTCAGTTCCGCGGTGTACACCGAGCTGTCAGACAGGATGTGTTCCGTTGAGGGCCGGTCAGGAAAGGCGGGACAGAACGCAGATGCGGCGACTCCGTCCTCTGACTTGGAACCGTCAGTGAAGATGCTTTGAAAAGTGGGGAATTTGTGGCACAGTTCTGAAAAGTAGGTTCTGTAGGCCAGAGAACTGGTGGTGTCCTTACGGTATGAGGCCAGATCGAATCGGACCTCAGGTGTTGTAAAGGTCCACGGAGGGCTGTCAGGGAACTTAGAGAAATCCAAGATGCCACCGACATCCAGATCGGCCTTTTCTAAGTGCGGCTGAATGCGGAGTCCGAGAGGAGGTATGCAGTTTGGGTTGTCTGTAAATTTCTTATCGAAAGGGTTGTTGAATACAGCGTCGTAAGCAGGGTTTGTAGGTTCCGAGAACAATTTCAGATAATAGTTCAGGGTCAGCTTCAGTCTGCGGTTGGAAAGAGGCGGTTCCCCCGCCTCTGCGTACAGGCTGTGCACAGGGGTGGTGCGGAAAGCACCTAAGCTGAGACGGAGCCCTTGGTGGTGTACAGGGTCCAACAGTTTCAGATAGGACGGTCTGGCCGAGCCGTATACCACACTTCCATAATCCAGTTTGGACCGGACCAGGGCTCTGTAGAGGTGCAAGAGAGTTCTCTTATCAGCACCCCAGTTCGTGTGTGCCACAACTCGGATGATGTTAAGGGCTTTTTGGCAAGATATTTTCAGCTGTTTAATGTGGCTGAGGAAGTTCAGCTTCTCATCGAAGATGACCCCTAAAAATCTGGCTTCCTTGACCGCTGGGATGGTGGATGTTCCCAGACGGATTTCAAGGTCCGGATAGAACTGGCAAAAATTATGAAAATGGATGCATTCAGTTTTGGAGGACGAAAACGTGAAGCCATTCTCCTCTGCCCAACACTGGATCTTGTTGATGCAGAGCTGAAGCCGTCGCTGGATGCTGGCGTACGTGCTGCCGGTTGCATATAAGGCAAAATCATCCACGAACAGCGAGCTGTCCGATCCCCTCTGAACGGATTGAACGATGTCATTAATTTTGATGCTGAAAAGAGCCGGCGACAGGATGCTCCCTTGCGGGACACCCAGCTCCTGCTCGTGAATGTCGGACAGGGTGGTGCCGAGTCTCACCTGGAATTGTCTGTCTTGTAAAAAATTGTGGATGAACTGAGGCAGGTGTCCTCGGAAGCCGAGCTTGTGCAAGTCAGAGAGAATACCAAACTTCCACGTGGTATCGTAAGCTTTCTCCAAATCAAAAAATATGGCCACCACATGTTGTTTATTCACGAAAGCATTTCTGACAGTGGTTTCCAGACGAACCAGATGGTCAACGGTAGAGCGATGCTTGCGGAAACCGCACTGTTCTTTCGCCAGAAGGCCGTCGGTCTCTAGTTTCCACATCAGTCTACCGTTAACCATCTTCTCCATCAGTTTGCAGACGCAGCTGGTCAGTGCTATTGGGCGGTAGTTGGAGGGGTTCGAGGGGTCTTTTCCCGGTTTCGGCAGCGGGATTATGAGGGCTTTCCGCCAGGAGGGTGGAAAGAAGCCTGTGACCCAGATGTGGTTATAAACTTTAAGCAGGGTGTCCAGACAGGTTTGGGGAAGGTGGTTTAGGAGTTTATAATGGACCTCGTCCATTCCTGGACAGGAATCCGTACAGGTCTGAAGGGCAGATTTAAGTTCGTTCATTGTGAAAGGAAGGTTGTAATTCTCTGTGTTGTCGGAAAAGAAGTTACATGGTGTTTTTTCTGACAGGTTTTTGGTTTTAAGAAAGCGAGCAGATTTGTTAGCAGATCTCAAGTTCTGTTCTATTGTGGAGGCAAGCAAACTGGCAACTGCTTTCTTCTCTGTGACCAGAGCGTCTGAGAGTTTAAGATGGTGAAAGGTCGGGCATACATTTTTGCCCTTAATTCTTTTTAAAACCCTCCACACTTTCTTCTTGGGTGTGTTGGAGGTTAAGGAAGAGCAGAAATCTCTCCATGACTTCCTCTGGCTCTTTTTAAAAACATACCTGGCTTTCGCCCTCAGCTGTTGATGGGTTCGAACGCTATCGGTCTCCGGTCTCCGAAAGACGCGTCGCTGCGCTCTCTTCCGAGACTTGCGGGCCTCCCAACATTCCGCGTTGAACCAGGGCATTCTAGGGACCTGAGGCTTGGAGGTAGACGATGGGACTGCTGCTTTGGCGCAATCTAAAACGATCCGAGTCAGAGCGTCAGCAGGGTCCTTGCTTTTCAATACTGTTTCTTCCTGCAGCTCCGCTCTTATCTTGGTGGTAAAAAAACTCCAGTCTGCTTTGTCGTAATACAGGCGGTCAGGCAGAGAGTCACCTTCTCCATCTGTGGGGCGGAGGACGACAGGAAAGTGGTCACTCCCGTGCAGATCATCGTGCACTTTCCACTCGTAGTCCAGGACCAACGATGGATCGCAGACCGACAGATCTAAACACGAGAGCTTTCCAGAGGACAGATGCAGGTAAGTGGGAGACTTGTCGTTAAGACAGCACAAGTCCATGTCTGAAAGAAGGTTTTCCAAGAGAAGACCTCGGGCTGATGTCATCTCACTTCCCCAGAGCGGGGAGTGTCCATTGAAGTCGCCCAACAGTAAAAACGGACGTGGGAGCTGGTCGACCAGGTTCATGAGGTCCTGCCTCAGAACGCGGACGGAAGGAGGAAGATAGAGAGAGCAGACAGTGATGGTTTTCTCAAGCGTGACTCTGACTGCCACCGCCTGTAAAGGGGTGCTTAAAAGAACTGTACTGTATAAAAGGGACTTGCGAATAAAAAGAGCGACACCTCCCGTCAATCCCTCTTGCTTCGGTTGAGCGGGTTTAAAAACGGAGTTAAAACCAGAGAGAGATAAAACCTTGCCATCTCTTTGCAGAGTCTCCTGCAGCGCCAGCACTGAGGGTTTCAAAGCACGACAAAGCAGCTGGAGTTCCTGAAAATTGGCGTGGAACCCCCGGATGTTCCAGTGGATCACTGCCATTAAAAAAGGTTAAAATAATAAAGCAGCAGCCTATTCCATCGCTACCCCCCGCTCCTGTGCTTGCGGTGGCTCAAGGTCTGCCAGGATGGAATATTTGTTTTTTGAAATAAATTTTTCGGATTCCGACTGAGTCGGAATATCCACCACCTCGGCCCCTCCCGATCCCGCTGAGGCCGCAACCCTCCCCTCCTTGAGTTTTGGAGGTGGGGGGGTTTCCGGCCACTTCCGCCAGCCCGAGGGCCAGGCAGACGAGAGGCAGGGCGAGGGGTGCCAGGGGGTGGGGTGGGGCGGGAGGAGGACAACGTGCCTCCGCCCGAGGCTTTTCTCTCCCGCCCAGCGGCCCCTGAGGACTGCCGCACAGGATGGGAAGGGGTGGACAACGGTTCCGACGAGGCGGTTAAGTCGTCCGTCTGCGTTCCTGTGGACGTCGTCTGGACTGCGACGTCCACCATCCTGGGTCTGACGACAGAGGCATACAACACCTTAGGCGACGCGGCCTCCACCTGTTTCCTTGCCTCAAAGAAGGAAATTTTCTTTTCTGTCTTGACTTTCTGGATTTGTTTCTCTTTTTTCCAGACGGGGCAGTCTTTCGATGAGGACGGGTGGCCACCTCCGCAGTTCGCACACCGGGCTGCACTGACGCAATCGCCCTGGTGCGCCACCTTCGAACAGGTGCCACACGCCTCTTCCTCCTTACATCGGTCCCTGACGTGTCCGAATTTCTGACATTTAAAGCATCTCAGGGGGGACGGCACATACAAGCTTACGCTGACCATGAGGTATCCGACCTGAATGTCCTTGGGGACATCCGGGAAGCAGAAGGTGAGGAAGAAAGTGTTGTTCGGGACTCTGTCCAACCCCTTCCTCACCGTCACCCTGTACACTTCGGTCACTCCCTGAGAGGACAGCTCGCTCTTGATCTCGGCCTCAGACACACCTTTCAACTCCGGGCATCTGATGACCCCCTTTGAGCAGTTGAGGCCTTTGTGAGGGGAAACCTTCACCGCCCTATCCACGAAAGTGGTCGCCTTGAGAAGGAGCTGTGTCTGCCTTTTGGATTCCGTCAGAACTAAAAATGCTCCGCTCCTCAGCCTCTTGATGGACTTCAGCGATCCTGCCAGACACTGAAAGCCCTTCTGGATAGCGAAGGGGCTGAGAGCCGACAACGGCTTGTCGTCATCAGCGCCCTCCATCACCAGCCACGATGGCCAAAATCCAGAGGTCTCAACGACCTCCGAATCGGAGTCTGAGTCATCCGTTCCCTGCCGCCGTCTTTTACCAGAGTTAGGGGGGTGTAGTTTTTTGGAAGTCATGTTGGAAAAAAAGTAAATTCATCCCTCCCTTACCCACCCACCATGGGGTCCAACTTAGGGGCCAGGGTCAAGGGAACACCAGCTTGACCCCTTCCAGGTTTCGGGAGGGATACACGACCAACAGTCCAGCTCCAACGTGTTCCCCCCCGATCATGCCCAGCTCCCGGGGACAGAGCACTACGGGGGTTACCTTCGTCAGCCACTAAACTGCCAGTCTTGACCCAGCCCCACGAAGGGGTAGCCGACTGACACACACGGGCCAATGTGTGCCGCCTGTCTTAGGAGAGGTCCGAGCCAAAGGGATGTGTTGAGAGCAGTGTGCTCTCTCAATCCCCAGGATCTCATTCCCTCCATCACAGGTCGCGCCGCACGGCAAACACGGCGGGCCTAAAGAAGGCCGCAGAGAAAAAAAAAAAAGAATGTGGAAAAGAAGGCTTGATGGGGAGCTGAGGACAGAAAAGAGGCAGTAAAAAGAAGAATAGAGAACAGCGAAAGGGACAGTAGGTCACGTTTAGTTTGGGCCTCACTCACGACCTGTTCGGCATGGGAAGCCCTATCAGGGGCATCAGTACAAAACCACCACTTATTCAGCCCTGACAGCTACGATGGCTATGTAGGCTGTCAATGAAGACCTGGGATCAGAGCACCAAACCCCAAGAAGCACTGATGCCCCCACCGACATAGCTCGCTCGATCACTGGCCACTAAGCCTCCCGACCACGACAAGGTAGTGACCCTCCCGGGAGTGGGTCAGGAGAACACCAGCCTGACCCCCTCCAGGTTTCGGGAGGAAAGCAGAAATGTGTATGAATGTAGCAATATATCTCATATATATGTATATGTGTGTGTGTGTGTGTGTGTGTGTGTGTGTGTGTGTAGATAGATAGATATATGTACACATATATGTAGATTTTTTTTTTTTTTTTTTTAAATATTTATATATATATTTCGTGATTGTTTCTTGTGATAATAAATGAAATGGATAGAAGGGGAAATATTGTGATGTATTTCCTGTGGCCAATAGCCTGAGAAACAGCAAGAAAAGTGCAGATGCTATGCAAAGATGTGTAAAGTCCATGACTGGGCATGAGGATCCAATGAGAAACCGAAAGAAAACATCGTTGGTGGACAGCACGGGGGGCAGGAGTGATGTGCTGTGTCGGCGAAACTAACTACAGCTTCAAGCGCCTAGGTTACAAATGTGAAGTTGCCTCCCTTGGCACCGAAAATCGTCGAAAAGGAAGGTGTCTTTAGAGCACATATCCCCCTGGTGCGACGTGTCCTCGCTGTAGAGGGAGGAGTGTCATGTTTGTGAGAGTCCGTGGTTCGATGCCACCGTAACCGACACAGGTGAAAACGACCGCAAGGGGAATAATTATAACGTCCCTTAGTGCTGTGGGCATCCCAACCCGAATCGGTCGCCACTGGATGCAAGACGGTCGGGGCATGTGGCATGACGGCGCCGTAATCCAGTGTTATGGGCGTTGTGGACGAGGGGGTGACAAGTCCGTCGGCTTGCCGTGGGATGTGCATCCCCCTGTTGCTGAACGGCGGTCCAATCTCGCGAATAGCTCCTGCGAGAGGACCGACGTTCAGTTGTCAGTTGTTGTGTGTTGACGGATAAAGTGATAGACAAGATCGGCCCGAGCACTGCCGAGAGGCAGGATCGAGTTATTAATACATTTAAAAATTATCTTGATATTCCTTTTAAAAACTTTAAATACAAAACTCATTTACATATTTATTGATTTTTCAAGAACTGCGCACTCAATGTTGAAATATGCATCAGACATACGTGGGGACTCTCTTTTTCTTCCCCACTTCAAGCGGGTAAAAGGCCTTGTCAGGCCTGCACACCGTGATATTGATATGATATGATATAAGAGGTACTCCAACGTGGAAGTGCCAATATTAGTCTGGGTAACAGCAGAGTTAGGCAATGGGGCAGAAGAATCCAACACTGCCGAAGTTCCAATGGGGCGTGCACATACCTGCTCTGTGGGCGAGGGGCGGTGCAGGCGCAAGGTGCAGAGTGGTGCATAATTGCTGCAGTAAGTTAGCGATGAGTTGCTGATTGTTTGGTTGAGTAGCTTGCTGAGACACCATTAGTGGATGGGAAACAGCAGCACTCGGCGGTGTGGCAGATGGGATCATCACCGCATAGCTTGGTAGGACCGTGCACACACACGCACTGAAGGCGAGGAGCAGTGCCGGTGCAAGGGAAATAACTGCGGCGGTCACCAGCAAGGGTGCCGAAGCAGGGGTTGCCTCCCTTGGATCGGGTGATCCGGACGAGGAGGGGGGTGCACGCGTATGGGCAAACGTGTCCCCTAGTGCTCCACCTTCCCCCCTACACCAGGGGAGGGCATCCCTACGTGCCTCAGTCGCCATTGGATCCGAGACGGTCGAGGCATGCCGCGTGGGGGGTCGCGTGATCCGATGTCACGGCCGCCACCACGGACGCATCGCACATAGGGCCCAGTCTAACGTGCGGATCCAAAACAAGCTGCCTTTTTTTTTTTTTTTTTCCCCCAAAGGGATTGTGGCCATTCCATTGGTGCAACTGTGGGTATGGGTAAAGAGATAGAGGAGATCGACTCGTACACTGCCAACTGGCAGGGCCGAGAAAACGCGGATCGCGTCGAGTGAGTTCGCGGATTGATAAAAATGACATTAAAGGTAACACTGACCTGAGTGTGTGACCACAAACCTCTAGAAGTCACCAGAGGAGGTGTAGGAGGTGGCGGAGGTCTGGAGTCGACCGGAGGGAGCGGAGGAAGTGGGGAAGGCGGCGGGTTGGCGTTGTTGAGAGGGCCAGGAGTAGAGGGCCCAGAGTGTCAGCGAATCGATTGCGATCGCGCCTTAATTTTAGCACGATTCCCCAATCGAGCTACATAATTATGTGACCTGGTTGGAGACATAATTTGACAACAAACAAGAACGCCAGAGAATCAACAGACAGGCAGAAAATACAGAAAAAAAACTCAGCCGTATGAAGAGCACAGGAACAAGAGTCATGATGGCTGCCGTAAAAAGAGGGCGCTAGCCAGCGGGACAAAGGGGAGGTTACCTACTTCCGGGAGGTTATCGGCCGTAGTTTCATTTTCTCCGCATAGGCGGATAGTAGTTTGCACAGGACAGGAATGTCAGACCCCTGCCGGAGTCTGCACTAGTTGGGTCACGGTTAACCCATTAATGCCCATGCACCTTGTGAGGGTGCACTTACAAAGTTCTTTCTACAGTAATGTACAAATACAAAATTAGATTTGCTTTGTTTCGAAGATGTTCCAGGGACACTTTTGAAGTTACTGACATGCTTCATTAGTTGCTTCCCTTTCACCACCTATTGCATCATCCGACTGAAAAAGAAAGATGGCTTCAACATCAAGTGGAGAAAGTAAGTCTCAACAGAATGCAAATTGAAATATATTTATTATTCATTTATATCTAGCATCTTTGTCCTGTTCACAGTACAGTCAATATGTTGCTTTGTGTGAATTAGGAAAGTTCCATGCATTTTTCCTAAAATATAAAATGCACCCTAGGAGGGTGCAGCGGGCATGACTGAGGACACTGTTTCGACACAGAAGTGCACTCCACTAGGGTGCGATGGGCATGAGAGGCAACAGTGTATTGCAATAACTTTTAAGTATTGTGTGTGTGTGTGTGTGTGTGTGTGTGTGTGTGTGCGTGTGTATGTGTGTGTGTGCGCACGTGCATGTGTGTGTGTGTGTGTTTATGTGTATGTGTGTATGCATATGTGAGCGTGTGTTCATGCGTGTGTGTGTTCATGCGTGTGTGTGTATGTGCGTGTGAGTGTGTGTGTGTGTGTGTGTGTGTGCTTGTGTGTGCTTGTGTGTGTGTGTGTGTGTGTGTGTGTGCGTGCGATATGTGCATCTGTGTGTGGGTACATTTTATGAGGTGAACTGAAAGGTTTCGTAAATTTGTTTTTACAGGTCAAGAAGAAGATACACTACCCATGATGTGCTGAGAATGCTGGAAGAGGATGACTTTGTAGACACAACCATCTACATCACACCTCCTGGTGAAGGGCTGGACAGTGATGAAGACAGCGGCGAGGAGGGAGCGACACCTCACAATCTGAATCGTCCACAGCTGTTAGCTGAAGCCCAAGCCCAAATTCTTCGCCCTGATGGTCAACAAATAGAACTTGACGAGGCCCAAGAACCAGAGAGACAGGATGTACCACCAGCTCCTGCTGCCCCTCCACCACCCCCTGGAGAACCTCGTCAGAGACAGGATGTACCACCTGCTCCTGCTGCCCCTCCACCACCCCCTGGAGAACCTCGTCAGAGACAGGATGTACCACCTGCTCCTGCTGCCCCTCCACCACCCCCTGGAGAACCTCGTCAGAGACTTGATGTACCACCTGCTCCTGCTGCCCCTCCACCACCCCCTGGAGAACCTCGTCAGAGACAGGATGTACCACCTGCTCCTGCTGCCCTTCCACCACCCCCTGGAGAACCTCGTCAGAGACAGGATGTACCACCTGCTCCTGCTGCCCCTCCACCACCCCCTGGAGAACCTCGTCAGAGACAGGATGTACCACCTGCTCCTGCTGCCCCTCCACCACCCCCTGGAGAACCTCGTCAGAGACAGGATGTACCACCTGCTCCTGCTGCCCCTCCACCACCCCCTGGAGAACCTCGTCAGAGACAGGATGTACCACCTGCTCCTGCTGCCCCTCCACCACCCCCTGGAGAACCTCGTCAGAGACAGGATGTACCACCTGCTCCTGCTGCCCCTCCACCACCCCCTGGAGAACCTCGTCAGCTGCAGGCTCCCCGCATTGCGCAAAACCAGGCACAGCAGCAGCAGCAACAAGGGCCACGCAGATGGAGACGAGAAGATCTACCCAGAGATGAACTTCGTACACAAAGGCCCTGGGAAGATGCTCCTGATCCATGTTTCTTAGAACAAAACCTCAATCCATTAGAAATCTTTGAACTATTCTTTGATGACGAAGTGATTGATTTCATTGTTCAGCAGACAAATCTGTACGCAAACAGAGATAAAGGGAATCATGAGTTCAACACAAACAGAGAGGACATGCGTATTTTCCTGGGGATAATCCTGCTTTCTGGATATGTCCAGCTGCCAAGGCGCCGCATGTACTGGGAATTGAACACTGACTGCCACAATCGTGCTGTCTCTGCAGCGATGAGTAGAAACAGATTTGAAGACCACCTGCGATACCTTCATCTTGCTGATAACAACAACCTGCATGTTGGGGATAAACTTGCAAAGGTCAGGGATTTCTTGGCGCTGATCAATGAGAGATGCTTGCTGTTCTTTCCTCTGCAAAGAGACCTGTGTGTGGATGAAAGCATGATCCCATACTTTGGCCGACACGGCATCAAGCAGTTTATCAGGGGGAAACCAATCCGGTTCGGTTACAAACTGTGGTGCTTGGCAGACTCCAACGGCTACGTCGTGCAGTTTGAACCCTATGCTGGTGCTAGAGGTGCACAAGGATACGGCAGGCTGGGACTAGGAGGCACTGTCATCCTGGATTTGATCTCTGAGTTACCAGAACGTTGTTTCCACCTGACATTCGACAACTACTTCACCTCTCTTCCTCTCCTGGCAGAACTTGTAGCTGCTGGCATTGGTGCCACAGGGACCATTCGAAAAAACCGTGTTGAGAACTGCCCACTGAGAGACAGTGCTCAGCTGGCAAGGTATCCAAGAGGTGCCACTGACTTTCGTGTCAGTCTTCCCACTGGAGTCCACAGGACATTCAACTCTGGGTTGGAGGTGACCACCCTGTTAGGACTCGAACCCACATTCTCCCAATTGCCAGTGCATGATGCTATTCACAACCACAACAGCAGCTTGTACTCTAATTGTAAAGAACACAGTTAGTGGGAAATTTTCTTCCCTTTAGATCACTGAGACATGGCTTGCAGGCACTAGCTTGGTGCAAGTAAGAAGCTGTATAATTTCAATATATTCATCAATTAATAAACCCTTGTGTGGACCCACCAGGAGACAAGCTCCAACCGGCAAAGCAACAGAGGTCCCTAAGAGACACCCCCCCTCCCCTTCCCCCATCCACAATGTCATAATCAATCGGGAACCTGTTACAGGTGGTCTAAAAATGGGGGAAACGAAACAAAACTGGATGGGCGCAATAGCCGAGTAGTTAAAGCATCGGACTGTCAATCTGAGGGTCCCGGGTTCAAATCACGGTGACGGCGCCTGGTGGGTAAAGGGTGGAGATTTTTACGATCTCCCAGTTTCAGTTTCACTTTCTCAAGGAGGCGTCACTGCGTTCGGACAAATCCATACACGCTACACCACATCTGTTGAGCAGATGCCTGACCAGCAGCATAACCCAACGCGCTTAGTCAGGCCTTGAGTGCATGCTTACATATTTGTGTACCTATGAAAGTGGATTTCATTTTACATAATTTCGCCAGAGGACAACACTCTCGTTGCCATGGGTTCTTTTTCAGTGCGCCAAGTGCGTGCTGCACACGGGACCTCGGTTTATCGTCTCATCCGAAAGACTAGACGCTCAGTTTGATTTTCCAGTCAAACTTAGGAGAAAGGGCGAGAGCGGGATTCGAACCCACACCCTCACGGACTCTCTGTATTGGCAGCTGAGCGTCTTAACCATTCTGCCACCTTCCTCCAACGATCTCCCAGGTTAACATATGTGCAGACCTGCTAGTGCCTTAACCCCCTTCGTGTATGCAAGCAGAAGATCAAATACGCAAGTTAAAGATCCTGTAATCCATGTCAGCGTTCGGTGGGTTATGGAAACAAGAACATACCCAGCATGCACACCCCCAAAAACAGAGTATGGCTGCCTACATGGCGGGGTAAAAACAGTCATACACGTAGAGGCCCACTCGTGTGCATACGAGTGAACACAGAAGAAGAAGAAGAAGAAACAAAACTGGGGGGAAAAAAGAAAAAGAAAAGAATGAAAGCAGCGTGTGACACTGACCTTGACGATGAGGTTGGGGTCGACCTCCTTGACCCTCTCAGTGTTGCTGGACGACTCCACACAGCCAACAGGACTGGTCACATGGACGTCAGCATGGGCAGGCACCAGTGCCCCTCGCTCGCCCCGCGACCTACACACAGCACAGTTACCACACTATCCATAGCACAGTGAAAAATGTGTACAGCTACCACACTGTCCATAGTAACAAGAAAAAGTGTGTATAGTTACAACACTATCCATAACAATTACATAGAGAAAACAGTGTACAGTCACCACACAGAGAAAAGTTTATAGTTACCACACTATCCATAACACAGAGAAAACTGTATAGTTACCACACTATCCATAACACAGAGAAAAGTTTATAGTTACCACACTATCCATAACAGAACAAAAAGTGTGCACAGTTACCACACTATCCATAACACAGAGAAAAGTGTGCATGGTTACCAAACTATCCATAACACAGAGAAAACTGTATAGTTACCACACTATCCATAACACAGAGAAAACTGTATAGTTACCACACTATCCATAACACAGAGAAAACTGTGTATAGTTACCACACTATCCATAACACAGAGAAAAGTGTGTATAGTTACCACACTATCCATAACACAGAGAAAACTGTATAGTTACCACACTATCCATAACACAGAGAAAACTGTATAGTTACCACACTATCCGTAACACAGAGAAAAGTGTGTATAGTTACCACACTATCCATAACACAGAGAAAAAGTGTATAGTTACCACACTATCCATAACACAGAGAAAAGTTTATAGTTACCACACTATCCATAACACAACAAAAAGTGTGCATAGTTACCACACTATCCATAACACAGAGAAAAGTGTGCATGGTTACCAAACTATCCATAATACAGAGAAAACTGTATAGTTACCACACTATCCATAACACAGAGAAAACTGTATAGTTACCACACTATCCGTAACACAGAGAAAAGTGTGTATAGTTACCACACTATCCATAACACAGAGAAAAGTGTGTATAGTTACCACACTATCCATAACACAAAAAAGTGTGTAGTTTACCACACTATCCATAACACAGAGAAAACTGTATAGTTACCACACTATCCATAACACAGAGAAAACTGTATAGTTACCACACTATCCGTAACACAGAGAAAAGTGTGTATAGTTACCACACTATCCATAACACAGAGAAAAGTGTGTATAGTTACCACACTATCCATAACACAAAAAAGTGTGTGTAGTTTACCACACTATCCATAACACAGAGAAAACTGTATAGTTACCACACTATCCATAACACAGAGAAAACTGTATATTTACCACACTATCCATAACACAGACAAAAGTGTATAGTTACCACATTATCCATAACAGACAAAATAGTGTATAGATACCACACTATTCACAGCAAAAAGAAAAGTGTGTACAGTTAACTAATTATCTAACAATCCATATATGAGAACAACTGTGTATAGTTTCCACACTTTCCATCACACGAAGTGTGTCTAACTATCACTATCCTTCACAAGAAAATCTGTGAATAGTTACCACACTATCAATAACACAGACTAAAGTGTGTGTAGTTACAACACTATCCATGACACAAACTGGAGTGTGCAGAACTTGACGCCATATCATGGTTAACACAGAATAAGTGTACAGGACCCTGACCCTTGCATTACCCTAGATCTAGTGTCTCTGTTGGTGGTATGTGGTGGGAGGGCGGGGGGGTGGTTGTGCCCTGTCAGCCCTGCTTGTGCCGTGTGCAAACTTGCACCTTTGCAACTGCAGGCTTGGTCCAGCAGCCATGATCAGGACCAGCTACAACATGACCTCCAGAATCTAGCAGTCTGGGAGAAGAGCTGGGACATGAGTTACATCCTGCAAAGTGCCAAACTCTCCGCTTCACAAGAAGCAGGAACCCCCTCCATCACTCATATGACCTGCAACGCCACACCCTGGACACCATCTCATCAGTTATGTACCTGGGCATCACGATCCAGAGAGAACTGAACTGGGATGACCACATTAACAATATCTGCTGCAAAGCTAATCGAACCCTGGGCTTCCTTAGACGGAACCTGAAGATCAGTTCTATCAACATCAAAGGAAGAGCGTATAAAGCCTTTGTATGCCCCTTGCTGGAGTATGGCTCATCCATCTGGGACCTCTCCACTAAGAAAAACACTAACAGACTGGAAGCCATAAAGTGTTGAGCAGCTTGCTTCATCCTGGGCAGATACCGGAACACCTCAAGTGTGAACGATATGCTAGAGTCGTTGAGCTGGCCCTCTCTGGAGAAGCGACAGAAGACATCCAGGCTCTTTATGCTGTACAAAATCTACATCAGTCAAGCCCACTGTCCGAACCTCAAAAGGAAACTCATCCCACTGCCGTCTTGCCAATGCCGAGAACACAACCAACAGTTTTCCATCATCACCACCAGAACACAGTACAGACGCTCTTCATTTTTACCTAAGACCATCAGAGACTAGAAGAACTGCCTGCCCTTGTGTCAAAGGTATCCAAGCACTGAAGCAGTGAACATCACTTCCAGTATCCCCCACCCCCCAACGCTACCTCCCCCACCTATCCCACTACCTTCTGTCCACCACGCCCCCCCCCCCCCCCCCCCAGCCCCCCGACCCCCAGTTTTAGGTACCAGAATAATCAACCCGTAAGATTGTGGGCCCTCAGCAATGAAGATGGTGCGGTTGGTACTCTCGCTCTCAGGGGCAGGTAATTCGGTGTTAGTCCCTATCTGAACTCTAATGCTCAACGTGGTGGCGTGAGCTGCCCAGTTTATATATGGTACCACCATAAAATCTTTTTAATGATACTTCATGTTTTAACACAACCATGCGTACAAAATTCAAGAAAAATAAAATCGAAAATTGAAGTAATTAAAAGCATATCGTTCACGCTTGAGGTGTTCCGGTATCATGCCCAGGACGAAGCAAGCTGCTCAACGCTTTATGGCTTCCAGTCTGTCAGTGTTTTTCGTAGTGCAGGGGTCCCAGACGGATGAGCCATACTCACCAGAAATCATTCAGTTTTATCATCGTTGTCTTTTTTATTTATGTATTCATTTATTATTATTATTATTATTACTGTTATGACTACTACTACTACTATTACTTTCTTATATCATAATTATTATTTATTTATCTATTTATTCATTCATGTACGCTTATAGCTGACTTCATCAAGTTTCTGAGCCTTATACATATTAGTAGTGGTAGTAGTTTTTTTGTTTGTTTTTTTTTTCTAAAGGCCTGACTAAGCGCGTTGGGTTACGCTGCTGGTCAGGCATCTGCTTGGCAGATGTGGTGTAGCGTATATGGATTTGTCCGAACGCAGTGACGCCTCCTTGAGCAACTGAAACTGAAACTGAAACTGAGCACAGCCTCTCCCTAATGCTATCCAAGACCGTCTGTGCATGGAGAAAAGTCACATCCTTTAAGAGGTGGTACCATTATATAAACTGGGCAGCTCACGCCACCACGTTGAGCATTAGAGTTCAACAACGACTGCAGCAGAATGATCATCACTTCATACGAGTTTCTTCAGAGTGACGTTCGTTTTCCAATCGATTCAACCAGCTCTACCTTTCATAACTAAGATATTCTGACAAACACTTAAAGTCCAATTCTGAAATTTAAAAATAAATCATTGAAGCAACCAGTCACACTCGAATAAGATAAGAGAACCTGCTTGAACCAGCGAAGTCGATTGCCCACTTATGCCTTCGTCTGCCCGACATCTTTCTTTGCTGCGAAGCTGTTGTCAGTGAGTGTCAAAACTGATCGATAATATGAAAAAAGAAAAAACCCAACAGTTTCAACCATAGACTAAGCAGTATCATTTAAAAGATTTTATGGTAATTCTGAATTTATTTAAATGCAATATATATTCTTTTTAAAGCTTTTGATTACTTCAATTTTCGATTTTATTTTTCTTGAATTGTGTACGCATGCGCAAAGTGTATTACTCCCCAAATCTGTGAAACGAATACAGAGACCCAGATTTTTTAGGCCAGTAGCCCGCACCTACTGGTCCCGCTAATATTTGTTCTCATGTTTTAACAAACAGACTTTCCAATGGTAAATTTCTGTTTTCAGAATTTCATTTTGCAATTTTCAACCTTAACCGGCAAAAAGATGTTTCTCTGCATCAGCAACCATTGGGAAGAAGAACAATAACTCTAACGACTTGAGTATTAAAATGGCGACGCAGGACGTTCGTGCGGAGGTATGTCATTAAATTTTTCGCTTTTATTGTGTAAAAGTTGAATGGTAAATTAAACACAGATTCTTAGGTGTGGCAATCTCATCAACCGATTGGAAAGCCCCCCATTTAGAAGAATGGAAATTGTGAAAAACAACTTGATCACCAAAACAAACACATCAGGCACGTGTTTCACTTCTAAGTTGTAGTTCTACTCAAATCCAGTGGGCACGTGTTTCACTTTTGTTTTGTCCATGATGCTTTATTTCTTCGCATACCCAAAAGGCAGACCGAAGAACATATTAATTATGTCAGTGGCCTCGGGGAGGTTGATATTAGTTTTTGTGACCACCGTTGTAGTATATGTTCGTGCGTATGCTTGTGTGTGTGCTCGCGCGCGCCCGTACGTGTACGTGTGTGTGTGTGTGTTGTGGATTCTGGTGTCGTGTATACATGTGCGCGCGTATATATGTGTGTGTATGTTCTGGGAGCATTGGTGTGTGTGTGCTGGGAGGGGGCGGTTTTGGGAGCTAGGCGCAAGTGTAACTGAAACAGTGAATGATTGTATTGCCGTAAAATTAAAATTGCAAATTACATCACACTGGGAAAACATTACATACCTAACACCAAAGTTACTTCAGATTTTAGAATACTAAACTTATATTTGATACAATATGTATGATTATATTTCTCATAACTGAACAGCGGAGATATTTTAGTGTGCCTTGTCAGTTTTTGATGTAACAATATTGAGCTCAGTGACAGTAAAAACATGATGTATACTCTCACAGTCACACACACACACACACACACACACACACACACACACACACACACACACACACACCACCCCGTATGCAAACAAGAAGTGAACAAACATGCACAGAGCTTTATGCAACACCAAATGACTTCATAAGTAATCATATAATACCATTTGTGAAATTATCAATCTTTGTTTCAAAGTGAATAAAATTCTCAGATAATCATAATGGTTTTAGTATTCTGCATATATTTTATATATCATAATACATATGTTTGTCAGAATGGTGTGCATGAAGAAGCCATCGTCCAGAGCATGAAAGATGCTCTGGAGGCTGTGAAGGGTGTGGCCAGTCATGAAGCCATCACACAGGGCTTCAACGCCAAGGTCAGTTCCCCTTCACTTGTTCTCATTACTGCTCCATTTCTTTATCATTTAACATTAACCTGTTCACTGCCTCTACATGATGGGTTGACTCATCTTACATTTGATTGTCTGTAGCAGTATTGTTACCCACAATTTTCTTTGTCTGTTTTCCCTGTAAGCTGTATTTTTTAAGAGGATATAAATGATTGAAATGATTTGTTTTCATTGACTGATGAATTGTTACGTTCTTTTCTCTTAACAAAATGTATCTTGAATGTCATACAATACATGTTGATGTTTGTCAGCAAATTCCTAATAAAAAGAAAAGTACATGATATATGCATCATGAATGTCATACAAACTGATGCTTGTCTGCAAATTCCTGATAATATATATATATATATATATATATATATATATATATATATATATATTGTATGTGATAGACAAAACATCATTGTCTTCTTTTATGTGTACTTTTCATTATGTTTTGAGGTTGTCTTGCTTGACTTTGAGTCACTGTTTTCAGATCAGTCAGTAACTAATGATGTGATCCTTGTGGTGCATGTGTAACACTTTATATTATGCTTGCGAACTCATAACAACGAAATTGCCAAGTACAATTAGCTGTCCTGACTGATATGGTGATGTGTGTGTGTGTGTGTGTTGCGTGCGCGTGCGTGCATGTGTGTGTGCGTGTGCAGGGCATCAGCCTTCTGGAGACGAAGAACCAGCTGATGATGCAGTACCTTCAGGACCTGGCCCTCGTCATCGGCAAAAAACTGACTGGTCACTCCATCAAGGACCACCCTGCCATCTGGAGACTCATTCAGAACCGCACGGTACACTGTGCTGTCATTTGTCAAGTAGCTGCGGCAGTTGTAGTTTGCGTTTATGTGTGTGTGTGTTCAGGGGATGGAGGGAGGGAGGGGTACGGGGAGGGGGGGGGGTTTCGTCTGTGTGCGTGCGTTGGGGGGATGGTGGTGTGTGTGTGTGTTGTACTACTCCATCACAGACCACCCTGCTGTCTGGCAACTGATTCAGAACAACATGTAAACTGTCCTCTTGTGTGTGTGTGTGTGTGAGTCAATACAGACATGTTTATGTAAATCCAATTTCTTTGCATCTGTAACAACCTTTATCCTTGTTACATGTGAATTCATCTCTCCAACCTCCTGTACTTATGTAACCGTTTTTATTGATTGACATTTTCTTGAAGCTGCCCATGGAAATAGAGTAAAATGATAGATGCACTGAATCTGATATATTTATTGGAATTGGAAACAGGAATAAAACCTAATGCAAATTTTATGTAAACTGGTATGTATACAACATCAATACCTGCCAGAAATATGGATATATAAAAGGGCAGTAATGTTTGTTTGGACAAAAGGCCTTACTCAGAAAAGTTGTCTATTTAATTGAGGTTCATAAATGATTTTGGCAGGAAATTCATTCATATCTCATTTATATATTGTAACTAGCCACCAGGATGACAGGATGTTGGTCATCTGTCTTTGACCAATTTGATAAAATTATTAGCCATACTTGGACATGACAAAAAAATATATAGCTGTTGTTCCCACCTATTTTGTTGAGTTTTGTTTTGAGGCTCAGAAATGTATACATTATAAATTATTGATAGCTCTCCTGTCTGTTGTCCACATTGTGCAGTTTTTAGAGAAGACGGTGGCCATTGAGGAAAAGCTGAAGTATGAAATCAGCAAACTGGTGAAGAGACACCGATTTGGAGACTCGGGTAGGTCTGCCTGTTGCTCGGTAATGGTCACGTATGTGTATGTTTGTGCAGGCAAGCACATATTCATGCACACACATGCTCACATCGATAATGCATATACCCACTCAGACACATGTACATTCCTATGTACACATATGTGCATCTTCAGTGAACACAGACACAATAACATGCACAAATGCATGCGAACGCACATGTACGCATGCACATATGCATGCACACACGCACGACACACATGATTAATGTCACCTAAAGTGAAAAGACATTGAATTAAAGAGATAAAGCACACACACACACACACACACACCTGCACGCACGCACGCACAGACGCGGACACACACACACACACACACACACACACACACACACACACACACACACACACACACACACACACACACACACACACACACACACACACACGCACGCACGCACGCACACCACACACACCACACACACCCACACACACACAGCCCTTGCTGCCTGAAAAGGCAAAGGGACCTCTAACTGTTTTGCTTCGAGTTCAGTTGTTGAATTATCTGTTATCATCACAGTAACATCAATAACAGCTTTTATTGTTTCTGAAATCTGTTTTCAGGGGAACCAGATGGACTGAAATTCAAACCGAACATGGACAATTTCAATGTGGAGGTGAGTTTTGCTGACTGATGAGATGTACTTATAAACAAGCACTTTTAGTTTTACAGAAAATTCTGTTTTTCTTTGTCATTTGTTCAGAAACTTTTGTGCCTGACATCCTCTTTGAGTCTTGGTGTAAATGAAGTATATTGTTTTTATGGCATTCCTTTTTGGTCACAACAGATTTTTCTGTGTGAAATTTGGGCTGCGGTCCCTGGGGAGATTGCAGAGCCATGGTTCTCCCCCCTTGTTTTGTTGGTGAATTTTGATGGCCCAGAGTGTCAGCGAATCGATTGCGATCGCGCCTTAATTTTAGCGCGATTGCCCAATCGAGCTACATAATTATGTGACCTGTTTGGAGACATAATTTGACAACAAACAAGAACGCCAGAGAATCAACAGACAGGCAGAAAATATGGGGAAAAAACTTAGCCGTATGAACAGCACAGGAACAGGAGTCATGATGGCTGCTAGCCAGTGGGACAAAGGGGAGGTTACCTACTTCCGGGAGGTTATCGGCCGTAGTTGCTTTCGTTTTCTCCGCATAGGCGGATAGTAGTTTGCACAGGACAGGAATGTCAGACCCCTGCCGGAGTCTGCACTAGTTGGGTCACGGTTAAGTATGTGTAATTAAACGTAATTTTAGATAGAAAATTTCCTTTATGCTTTAGTGCTTGTTATTCTCTTCCAATATGTGAAATGTGAACAGGATTTGAACTGACGTATGTGAGTTGTTTTTTGTGTGACTTTGCAGTCTGACGATGAAGATGACGACGACGAGGAAGAGGACGAGGAGAAAGACAAGAGCAGTGATGATGACGACGAGGAAGATGGGAAGAGGAAGGACGGGAAGGGGGTGTACAGACCTCCCAAAGTGGCTCCCATGCCTTACAGTCAGTTTGTGTGTTGGTGGATGTGTTTGTGCCTCTGTGTGTGTGTGTGTGTGTGTGTGTGTATACAGACCTCCCAAAGTGGCTCCCATGCCTTACAGTCAGTTTGTGTGTTGGTGGATGTGTTTGTGCCTCTGTGTGTGTGTGTGTGTGTGTGTGTGTGTGTGTGTGTGTGTGTGTGTGTGTGTGTGTGTGTGTGTGTGTGTGTGTGTGTGTGTGTGTGTGTACAGACCTCCCAAAGTGGCTCCCATGCCTTACAGTCAGTCTGTGTGTTTGTGGATGTGTTTGTGCCTCTGTGTGTGTGTGTTAGTGTGTGTGTTACTGTGTGCGCGCGCGCGCGCGTGTGTGTGTGTGCGCGCATGTTTGTGCATTTATGTGTGTATGTGTATACAGACCTCCCAAAGTAGCCTCCATGCTTTACAGTCAGTTTGTGTGTTTGTGCCTCTGTGTTTGCGTGTGTGTGTGTCTGTGTGTGTGTGTGTGCACGCGCGTGTTTGTGTGTTTATGTGTGTGTCTGTGTACAGACCTCCCAAAATGGCCTCCATGCTTCAGTCAGTCTGTGTGTGTGTGTGTGTGAAAACAGACCTCCCAAAATGGCCTCCATGCTTTACAGTCAGTCTCTGTGTGTGTACAGACCTCCCAAAATGGCCTCCATGCTTTACAGTCAGTCTGTGTGTGTGTGTGTGTGTGTGTGTGTGTGCAGACCTACTAAAGTGGCCCCCATGCCTTAACAGTCAGTTTATATGTGTGTGTGTGTGTGTGTGTGTATCTGTGTCTAGTTTCTGTAATATTCTCTCTACATTAAGTTATCACTTTTTTGTCCTTTCATCCTTTTAGTTCAGAGTTATGCGTGAGTGTGATTGGTTATGAGTGGAATCATTTTGATTTGTCTTCGTCATAAGATTTTGAGTGCTACACAGATATAATATATATATACTATTGTTTTATTATTAATATTACTAAGGACTTGCACCTTTCTGTCAGTGGCTTCCTTTTGCTTTCAGCACCGTCATTCATGCGAGTATCTTCCGCCGATTTTAGAGGTCTGTCACACACAGTAGTGTTGGTTTCTTCTGTTACTGTTTCTGTGACCAAGCTTTTTTAGGGGACCAGGTTGTTAGCCCCATGCCCAACCTTCCAACACGGAGAAAGCAAAAGTAGCTAACGGCTGATAACGTCCCATTAGGACTAGTAGATTACCTCCATTCGGCATCCCGTGTTTATTCTGTTTTATTGTCACATATTAAGCGGTGAGTTTCTCTGTGTGTGCAGCAGCGGACGAGAGTGTGGAGGAGAAGGAGAGGCGCGTGAAGCGACGAGCGCTGAGTAACACCCTGCTGGCAGACCTTCGCTCTGAGATCCTGGATGAACCGGAAGAGATTGTGGTATGTCTTGGAATTATCGTATTGTGTCTTGTTGTGTATTGTGGTATGTCTGGGAATTATGGTAATGTGTCTTGTTGTGTATTGTGGTATGTCTTGGAATTATCGTATTGTGTCTTGTTGTGTATTGTGGTATGTCTCGGAATTATGGTATCGTATCGTGTTGTGTATTGTGGTATGTCTCGGAATTATGGTATCGTATCGTGTTGTGTATTGTGGTATGTCTTGGAATTATGGTATTGTATCCTGTTGTGTATTGTGGTATGTCTCGGAATTATGGTATCGTATCGTGTTGTGTATTGTGGTATGTCTCGGAATGATTGTATGGTACTGTATCGTAATAGGTATTGTGGTATGCCTTGGAATGATGGTATCGTATCGTATCGTGTTGTGTATTGTGGTATGTCTCAGAATTATTATATCGTATTGTGTTGTGTATTGTGGTATGTCTTGGAATTATTGTATTGTATCGTGTTGTGTATTGTGGTATGTCTCGGAATTAGTGTATTGTATCGTATTGTGTTGTGTATTGTGGTATGTCTCGGAATTATTGTAGTGTATTGTATTGTGTTGTATAATGTTGTGTTGTATTGTGTTGTTTTGGATTGTTATTTGAATTGTATTGTGTCTTAGTCTTGGTTTGTGGGCTGCGACTCCCATGTTCCCTTGTATACACAAGTGGGCTTTTACATGAATGACCAGTTTTACTCCCACCATGTCGACAGTTATTGTCCTGTTTGGGGGAGACATTGTACTGTATCATATTGTATTGTATTACTCTTTTGTCACAGCAGATTTCTCTGTGTGAAATTTGGGCTGCTGTCTCCAGGGAGAGGAGAGAATACCACTACAGTGCAATGCCGTCCTTGTTTTGTGTTTTTTTTTATCTGAATGTATTTGTTTTCCTGTCAGAGTGGATTTTTTTTTTTTTTTTTTACAGAATTTTGCCAGGGACGACTCTTTTATTGCTATGGGTTCTTTTGTAACCATTTAACCCCACTGTATTGATGATAATTGTTAGCACTGTGGACCCCTATCCTAATGAAGCAGAGCACATTATACATACCCGTTGTTATTGTTATAATTAGTATTATCATTATATTTATCACTTATTATTATTGTCACTATTGGTTTTTTGTTTTATGATGGTGGGTTTAGAGGAGGATTAGCTTTACTGTTGGGGGTTATGAGCGTCTGGTTCCATCACTGAATGTATCTGCAGAAAAAGGTTTTTTGATCTGTCAACAGGACTCCGCAGACCTGCACAGATTGCATGCTGACCGACAGCGGAAAGAGAGAGAAGAGTAAGTACAGGATAGGTGTGAGCGTATGATGTAGGTAATTGGTGTGTGGGAGAGCGTTAGTGTGATGGGTGTGAGCGTATGATGTAGGTGATTGGTGTGTGGGAGAGCGTTAGTGTGATGGGTGTGAGCGTATGATGTAGGGGATTGGTGTGTGGGAGAGCGTTAGTGTGATGGGTGTGAGCGTATGATGTAGGTGATTGGTGTGTGGGAGAGCGTTAGTATGGTGGGTGTGAGTGTATGATGTAGGTGACTGGTGTGTGGGAGAGCGTTAGTGTGATGGGTGTGAGTGTATGATGTGGGTGATTGGTGTGTGGGAGAGCGTTAGTGTGATGGGTGTGAGTGTATGATGTAGGTGACTGGTGTGTGGGAGAGCGTTAGTGTGATGGGTGTGAGTGTATGATGTAGGTGACTGGTGTGTGGGAGAGCGTTAGTGTGCAAGTGTGCAAGAGCCACGAGAAATGCGACCATAAGGAAAGTTTTCAATGACTAGTGAAGTTTTCAGTTCATTGACTGGTTCTGCACCCTCTTACCATTCTGACCTGGTAAAGATTTACAGTCCACCTCGCCCTGTGTCCTTCGTCTGAGCCACGCATGTTTTAAACACCACGTTACATCCCATGGTCTCTAAACATTGGCGCACAGTGGTCCTTGGTTGTGGAAATCTCTACCCTCAGAATATCAGACTCTGTTCTGCTGATACATCCTTCAGATCTGATCCCAAAACAGATTTGCTCAAAAAATTATTATTATCAGTAGTTGTGTTATCATTATTATTATCATTAATGTTGTTTTGTGATTGCAGGTATGAAGAGAAATACTTTGTTCGAACCTCAGTGTCCAAGAAAGAGAAGGTGAGTGTGTGTGCAGGTGTTTTGCTGTGTGTTGTGTCAGTGTGACATGGCCTGTGTGCAGGTGTTTTGCTGTGTGTTGTGTCAGTGTGACGTGGCCTGTGTGCAGGTGTTTTGCTGTGTGTTGTGTCAGTGTGACATGGCCTGTGTGCAGGTGTTTTGCTGTGTGTTGTGCCCCCTGTGTCAGTGTGACATGGCCTTTGTGCAGGTGTTTTGCTGTATGTTGTGTCAGTGTGACCTGGCCTGTGTGCAGGTGTTTTGCTGTGTGTTGTGTCAGTGTGACATGGCCTGTGTGCAGGTGTTTTGCTGTGTGTTGTGTCAGTGTGACATGGCCTGTGTGCAGGTGTTTTGCTGTGTTGTGTCAGTGTGACTTGGCCTGTGTGCAGGTGTTTTGCTGTGTGGTGTGTCAGTGTGACATGGCCTGTGTGCAGGTGTTTTGCTGTGTGTTGTGTCAGTGTGACATGGCCTGTGTGCAGGTGTTTTGCTGTGTGGTGTGTCAGTGTGACATGGCCTTTGTGCAGGTGTTTTGCTGTATGTTGTGTCAGTGTGACATGGCCTGTGTGCAGGTGTTTTGCTGTGTGTTGTGTCAGTGTGACTTGGCCTGTGTGCAGGTGTTTTGCTGTGTGTTGTGTCAGTGTGACCTGGCCTGTGTGCAGGTGTTTTGCTGTGTGTTGTGTCAGTGTGACATGGCCTGTGTGCAGGTGTTTTGCTGTGTGTTGTGCACCCTGTGTCAATGTGACATGGCCTGTGTGCAGGTGTTTTGCTGTGTGTTGTGTCATTGTGACATGGCCTGTGTCCAGGTGTTTTGCTGTGTGTTGTGTCAGTGTGACTTGGTCTGTGTCCAGGTGTTTTTCTGTGTGGTGTGTCAGTGTGACATGGCCTGTGTGCAGGTGTTTTGCTGTGTGTTGTGTCAGTGTGACATGGCCTGTGTGCAGGTGTTTTGCTGTGTGTTGTGTCAGTGTGACATGGCCTGTGTCCAGGTGTTTTGCTGTGTGTTGTGTCAGTGTGACATGGCCTGTGTCCAGGTGTTTTGCTGTGTGTTGTGTCAGTGTGACATGGCCTGTGTCCAGGTGTTTTGCTGTGTGTTGTGTCAGTGTGACATGGCCTGTGTGCAGGTGTTTTGCTGTGTGTTGTGTCAGTGTGACATGGCCTGTGTCCAGGTGTTTTGCTGTGTGTTGTGTCAGTGTGACATGGCCTGTGTGCAGGTGTTTTGCTGTGTGTTGTGTCAGTGTGACCTGGCCTGTGTGCAGGTGTTTTGCTGTGTGTTGTGTCAGTGTGACATGGCCTGTGTGCAGGTGTTTTGCTGTGTGTTGTGCACCCTGTGTCAGTGTGACATGGCCTGTGTGCAGGTGTTTTGCTGTGTGTTGTGTCAGTGTGACATGGCCTGTGTGCAGGTGTTTTGCTGTGTGTTGTGCACCCTGTGTCAGTGTGACATGGCCTGTGTGCAGGTGTTTTGCTGTGTGTTGTGTCAGTGTGACTTGGCCTGTGTGCAGGTGTTTTGCTGTGTGGTGTGTCAGTGTGACTTGGCCTGTGTGCAGGTGTTTTGCTGTGTTGTGCCCCCTGTGTCAGTGTGACATGGCCTGTGTGCAGGTGTTTTGCTGTGTGTTGTGTCAGTGTGACTTGGCCTGTGTGCAGGTGTTTTGCTGTATATATATATATATGATAGTCAGTCATGTCCGACTATGATCATCAGAACAGCAGAGGAGGCAACTGCTGTTCCGACTATTTGGGCTAGAATTTGATTATAGTGGAGAGTGTCTTGCCCAAGTACATCCCCACTCTCTCGGCCAAGAGGGTTTTAGGACAGTCGGCATTGGGATGGTTCCCAAAGGCCAACTAGCCCACAAAGCTGCAGCACTAAGAGCCAGTGCAATTTTGCCTCCTAGTTTGAGAGTCATAGTCCTTCACAAAAAGACTAAGCTGTAAATGGTTTCCCATTGACTGGAGAAACCATTGATAATACAGCTCTCACTCTGCTGTTGGCCCAAACGTAAACTTATGTCAGTCTGTGATATAAGCCAAGTAATAGCAATATAATTAACGTCACATTTATAAAGCGCTTTCAATCTGATCAAAGCATGTCAGTCAGACGTAAAACATACAAGATCACATACTCACTGACATACACATAAATAATACACACACACACATACACACATGCGCATGCACACTTGTGCACACATGAGCATGGAAGAAATAGATGTGGAACGGTAAAATACAGACCTGGAATGGATGCAGGCGTACGTGACTGTCAGCAGTAACAAGCCTCAGGATTACAAATGTGTACAACTGTCTGGTTCATGTGTGATGTTTGCGATAGCTCCAGTCCTGCCTGTGACAGTGATTTGTTCTCTGACAACTACACAAATTGCTTGCTTACAGGGCTAGAGACACTTTCACATTTCAACGGAGAATCTGTTCTTGTTTCCATAATTCACCTAATGGATTACAGGATCTTTTACATGCGTATGTGATCTGCATGTGTTTACACACGAAAGGAGTTAAAAACCCAACGCACTTAGTCAGGCCTTGAGTGCATGCATATGTATTTAAGTACCTATACCTATCAGAGTGGATTTCTTCAACAGGACCTTGCCGGAAGACAACACTTACGTTGCCATGGGTTCTTTTCCAGTGTGCCAAGTGCGTGCTGCACACAGAACCTCAGTTCAGGGTCTCGTCCTGAAAGACTAGACACCCAGTTTGATTTTCCAGTCAAACTTGGGAGACAGGGTGAGAGTGGGACTGGAACCCAGACCTTGAGGGACGCTGTGTTGGCTGGTTAACATCTTGACCGCTTGTGCCAGCTTCCTCCGTTGATGTGTGGCTGGTGGTGCTGTTTCAGAACAAGAGTCGGCAGGTGGCCACCATGGGGAGCCTGGAGGGGCTGGTGAGGTTTGACAGTTACTTTGGTGACGAGGATGCCAAGGTGAGTGTTGCTTTGTTCTGTCCACCTTGATGCATTTCTTTGTGTGTGTGTGAGTGGCTGGAAGTGTGTGGAAGTGCTGCTTCAACTATGGAAGTGCTGCTTTTTTCGTTTAATTCTTGTCCTACTCTGGTGATATTTGATTTTTGAATGAACTGTGATCTTTGTAGTTGCATACTTTGTCAAGAGAGAGACACAGAGAGAGAGAGTGTGTGTATGTGTGTGCGCGTGGTGTGTGTGTGTGTGTGTGAGTGTTGTGGGAAGATGTGCAACAGTCACACACACACATACAACAACATTTCTGCCTTTCTGGTTGTAACTTTTATTTCGTCTTTTCCTCTCATTTTATGTTTGACAATATCATAAGTTAAGAAGAGACGTATTCTGCTTGAATATTATATGTGTATCAGTGGAATTTTTTGTGTTCTGAACAAAAACTTAAAATCTAATAAACATGGTTGTGTGACTGACTCAGTCCTCTGGTTTGTTGCACAGAGTGGACCGCCCGCCAAGAAAAGGAGAACCTCTAAGGTAATTGTCTGTTTCCTTTAATTCTATTCATTATATTTTGTTCTAATTTGCTTTTGTTTGCTGTTGGGGAGGGGGGTTGTGTGCATAAACTGATGCATTCATTTGCAAAGTCGTTTTACTTGTTCTGTGTTTAAGAACTGCGAGTCCCACATTTACTCGTTTCTCCTTGGGGAAGGCTTTCATGAGCATGACTCATTTTTAGGCAGCCATACTACGTTTCCTGGAATGTGACATTAAGGTTGATCTGCCTTTAAAGTGTCGATATAAAGTCTTCTGTCTCTGCTGCAGGGATTCAAGGGGAAAGGCAAACCCAAGAAAGGAAAAGGTAAATGGTTTTGAATGGGGTTCTTTTTTCTTTTCTTTATTTTCTGTGTGTGTGTGTGTGTTAAACATCACCCCGTTTCAGAGAATTTGCACACACACACACACACACGCATGCAAACACGCATGCATGTATGTGCATGCATGCACACAGTCACACAGAGATGTACACACACAACTTATACACATGTGCATACACGCTCACACATACGTGCATGCCTGGCACTGCACACACGTCTCTCGCACACACACACACAACCATAAACACGTGCATGCACACACACACACACACACACACACACACACATGCCTGCACACACACACCTCTTGCACAGACACAGCATACACACATGTGCACACACACATGTATGCTTGCCTGCATCTCTTGCTCATGCACAGCATATGCACGTGTATGCCTGCACACACACATAAGGTATACACATGTGCATACAGATACACACGCATCTGTCCCTGGCCATCCCGACATCTGTTTGCCTGTCCTTTGCTCTTTTCCTTCAAACTGAATGATACTTGGATATGCGTCTCCTTTTCTTTTTGTCTTTGTAATTTAAATTTGTTAACACACTAGCTGAGATGTGCTTGTTTGTTCTGTCGTTGTTTCAGGAAAGAAACGGCATCATTGAAGCGGTGATGATGTATACAGCGGTGAAACCAGTGACTCATCAGAGATGATCCTCTGGCTGTGTTCGAGTGTGTGTGTGGGGTGGGGGGGGGGGGTGTATGTGGTGTGTGAGTGGGGTGTGTGAAGGCGGATTACAACATTTTTGCGTGTGTATGTGTGAGTATTTTTTGCGCATGTGTCATTGACAGAGGATGCTGTTTGTGACATGGAACTTTTGTGAGTTGGTGCTTTGTGGGTATGTGTTGAAGACAGGTTACACTGTGAAATGGAGCATAGAAATATGTTTCCATCTGTACACAGGTGTTGGTATACACAGATTGTACATTTGATGATGAGCTTCTGGACTGTGTGCATTTATCTGCAAAAGTAAAGGGGGGTGGAGGAATTTTTGTTTCCTGTAAGACAGCACTGTCGTGTGAATTTTCAGTTAAATCATGCTACAGAAGACCAGCATGTTTATACTGCTAGAAAAATGGGGGTAAATTCAAAAATTTGTTCCTGACTTTTTTTGTGATGTTCTCAAAGCTAAAAATTGTTTCATTCAGCTAGCTGTATATACACCATTCAAGGCTTTGCCATATGTCATGAGCCTTTATTTCCACATGTTAACCAAGCCAGGTTTTAAGCTACCTTCACAGATGTTACAACTTTGTCAATAAAGCGTGGTCCCTCACCCATACCAAAAGTTGTTGTTTTTTTTTGTGTGTGTGTAGTCACATTTTGGTGTGTGTATGTAACATAGATGTAATGTTTTATGTTAAAGCGTTTGTGTAAAGCACCAAGAGCAGACTTCTGGATAGTGTGCTATATAAGTGACCATTATTATTATTATTATCAATAAACAAAGGAATGAGCAAAAAAGTGTTGTGCATGGGGCCCGGCTCCACACTCTTCAAGGGAAGAGCCATGGGTCCTGGGAGACCCACAACACATGGCAATGCTTTAATCCTGCAGAAAAACAGTGACCCATGACATCCAGCAATGTATTACTCCTTCAGGGACAAAAGCATGGGTCACCAGAGACCCACAACAGTTGGCAAAGCTTTACTTCTTCAGGAAAAAAAGCATGGGTCACCAGAGACCCACAACAGTTGGCAAAGCTTTACTTCTTCAGAAAAAAGCATGGGTCACCAGAGACCCACAACATCCGGCACAGCTTAACTTCTTCAGAAAAAAGACATGGGTCACCAGAGACCCACAACAGCTGGCAAAGCTTTACTTCTTCAGAAAAAAACATGGGTCACCAGAGACCCACAACATACTGCACACAAAATCAGGTATAAGGTTATGGATGGGCTTAGGTTTGTAGTATTCACAAATAGGGTACATCAACCTGCAGTGGTGTTCTGAAGCAATTTTTGCTTGCACTGGGCTGGTGACGGGAAGAGGGAATGGTAAATTGTGGCAGTTACTAAGCAATGAGTTAGTTTTGCATCGGAACATGTCATTTGGTGTGTAGGAAAGCTGGATTCATTGTGTTTTTGTAAACCAGTCAGTGTGGTCCTGCATGAGCTTGAAATTGGATGCTGAAGTCAGTCACCTGAGATAGAGGGCAGAAGAAATGTCATGGAAGTCATTTGAAATAAAGTCACATGTATATATATATATATATATTCCTTTGTGGTAGTGGTTTGTGTGGAGGTGTGACAGCTGAATGTGTTATGATGAAACTGGAAGGCTTTGATTCTTAAATCGCAGTTCCCTCTAAATGAAGAAAAAAAATAAATGACAATAATAACAACAACAAAAAGATGTTCAGTCTCCTCCATTTTGTGAGGAAAATAATATACTAGAAGATCATCTTTTTTGTTGTTGTCACAACAGATTTCTCTGTGTGAAATTCTGGCTCATTCAGTGATTTACTATGTGGTCCATGCCTTGCTCCTCATTCTATGTATTGTGAAATCCTCTCATCATCTCTGGCCCTGCACAATGGACATGTTACTTTTTTGTACTGTACAAAACTCTTACACATCTGATCGAGGGATTAACGCACACCCTGTCTTGTGAAAGGTCATTAACAGATTCTTCAGAATGGTGTCTGAAATCAGAAGTGGGGAAGAGTTGGAAAATGAAACACTTCTCATGGATACAGGAAATGTAGCTAGTTTCAGACTGAAACAGAAATCCTGAATTTCAGCCCTGAATATATGCATATGTCACTCATTGGAACCATTTCCACTCTCTCAAATGACAGCCACCTGCTTCAGCCTCTTCCAGACTGTGACTCAGAGTGATGGCCTAGAGGTAATGCGTCTGCCTAGGAAGCGAGAGAATCTGAGCATGCTGGCTCGAATCACGGCTCAGCCACCGATATTTTCTCCCCCTCCACTAGACCTGGTGGTCTGGACGCCAGTCATTCGGATGAGACAATAAACCTAGGTCCCATGTGCAGCATGCACTTAGCGCACGTAAAAGAACCCACGGCAACAAAAGGGTTGTTCCTGGCAAAATTCTGTAGAAAAATCCACTTCAATAGGAAAAACAAATAAAAAATTGCACGCAGGAAAAAATACAAAAAAAAGGGTGGCGCTGTAGTGTAGTGACGCACTCACCCTGGGGAGAGCAGCCCGAATTTCACACAGAGAAATCTGTTGTGATACAAAAGAAATACAAACACAAACCACGGATGTCAAACAACTGTCCGTAACTGGAGGATGTTATTGTTAAGACAGAAGTCTGTAATTTTCCTTTCCACCTGTTTATTGTTAAGACAGAAGTGCTGTAATTTCCTTTCCACCTGTTTATTGTTAAGACAGAAGTCTGTAATTTTCCTTTCCACCTGTTTATTGTTAAGACAGAAGTCTGTAATTTTCCTTTCCACCTGTTTATTGTTAAGACAGAAGTCTGTAATTTTCCTTTCCACCTGTTTATTGTTAAGACAGAAGTCTGTAATTTTCCTTTCCACCTGTTTATTGTTAAGACAGAAGTCTGTAATTTTCCTTTCCACCTGTTTATTGTTAAGACAGAAGTCTGTAATTTCCTTTCCACCTGTTTATTGTTAAGACAGAAGTCTGTAATTTCCTTTCCACCTGTTTATTGTTAAGACAGAAGTCTGTAATTTTCCTTTCCACCTGTTTATTGTTAAGACAGAAGTCTGTAATTTCCTTTCCACCTGTTTATTGTTAAGACAGAAGTCTGTAATTTCCTTTCCACCTGTTTATTGTTAAGACAGAAGTCTGTAATTTCCTTTCCACCTGTTTATTGTTAAGACAGAAGTCTGTAATTTTCCTTTCCACCTGTTTATTGTTAAGACAGAAGTCTGTAATTTTCCTTTCCACCTGTTCAGTCTTCTCTTCTGTACCCTCTAGTCCTGTTCTTCTTGAAAATACTGCTGTCTCTAACCTAACAATGGCTTTTTCTTCAATCAGTCCGTCTCCCATACCACAACACATTACAGAAATGGGGTCAACTCCCTCATGGTCATCACTGATGTGATTAGATACCTGATGTTATTATGTCGCTATTAGTACTTCATAAATTACATTATGATTCTTTAACACCTTATCATCCAAAGCTAATGTTCAGCAGAATGCAGTAAATCCTGTCCTGTACATAGCCTTCTGCATACAACGTTCTGTTTCTTTTCACACAGATGATCCTTTTTCTCCTCTCCAACACATGCCCCCTTATCATTTTCTTTATGCCAGCTGTACTGTTCTTACCTTTCTTCTCTTTTTTAATCCATGCTACAATGTATATTTCTACCCGCAGAGATCGCCACACACACACACACACACACACACACACGCACATACACACACACACGTGTGTGGGTTTGGGTTGGGTTTTTTTTTCCTTTTTTTTCTTCTCTCTACACTGAACACACACACACACATACATAAATGTTTTTTATATGTGTGTTTGTATAGCTTCTTTATGTATGAGCATATGTGCATAATACAGATGTGCTCTCATTACAAACACTAAGCATACACAGATGAAATGCAAGCACACACACACACACACAAATGACATATAAACAGATGACACCCATACACATAAATATAAAATGTACAGATTTTCTTGTTTTGTTTCATATGGATGGTGCACATATTTGTGTAAATGACACAATTACATGTTTAGCATTCTTATAATTTTGATCAGCAGCACTCATGTAGCTGGCGTACTTATGTAGAGTTATTAGCACATACAATTTTTTAACAATGCCGTTCTGTACTGTCAACATGAAGCATAACCTTGAACAGATACTGTTTTGTCAATTTACATCTCTCATGCTGCATGATCATGATGGTCAATGTTTCTTATGTCACATTCAGTTTAGAACCCCAACATACGATTGCATGACAGGCACAATCTGACTGTCAGTGTACACTATTTTACTGTAACTGATCATTATTTTCTACACACTACAAAACTTTTGCTGCTGTGGATAAAGTACAAGTTGTGTCATGATGATCCATTATCTTATTCCGATGTATGTGATGACAGAGGTCAGGGTTAGTCAAGCACTGTGATGAAGATGAAGGTATTCAGCGTCAACTGAAAGCAGGAGAAAACAGCAGGGCGTCTGCTCACAATATCTGAAACTGCAGGCCCCAGGGATTCTTCTAACACAACTCTACTTTCTTGAGGGTCCCAGACAAACTTCAGAGGGTCACTCTAACGCTGCACATTCTAATCAGATCTGCATTGCTTCACGCACACAAAGGCAGGCATGTCTTGTAGTCATTATTGATTGATAAGTTTCTCAGCCAAGCAATGGTGAAGGGACAAAACTCTTCTTCATAGCAGACAACTAGCATCAGATTGAAGGATTCTCCCTATTTTCATGCCTTTGTTCTAGAAAATTTTAGAGTATCCCAGGAACCCGCTCAGTGAACATACTGTGCATCCTTTCCATAATTTTATAGCATCACGCACACATGTTTATAAATACATGATCTGAAGTTAACAGTTGATCAGTTATCAGAAGCTGTGAACATTTTATGCATCATCAGAAGCCGTGCTCAGTTCATGTGTCACCAGAAGCTGTACACAGTTTAAGAGTGTCATCAGAAAGTGTGTTAAGTTCATGTGTCATCAGAAGCCGTGTTCAGTTTATGCATCATCAGAAGCCGTGCTCAGTTCATGTGTCATCAGAAGCTGTACAAAGGGCAGTGGCTCTCAGCCCACCATCGTCCTCTTCCTCCCCCTCAAACGCACCTCGTCCAGCTTCCTGATGACCTCGGCAGCCCCCGAGCGGTTGTGTTGGCGATAGGCGGCCAGGATGGCCTCAAAGACGTGCTGCGTGTTGGGGTGAGTGCTGAGCAAGGCCCGCTCCAACACGTACAGGTCCACACCCTTGTCCTCCGCCGTCCCCTCCAACGACGTCAGTCCAAAGTCAATCAACACCACGTCCAGGTCTGTGATGTCTGTGTTCAACATGTCCCCGGCGGACGTCTGCCTGGCACTGTCCGGCTGGAGCCGCGGTGCCAGCAGCATGTTGGAGGAGGTCAGGTCGCCGTGGATGATGTTGCAGCGGTGTGCTGTGCCGATCACCTGTCCGATCTTCCCAGCCAGTTTCAGCAGAGGTTCCTCTCCCAACTGGGACTGTTGGATGTTGGCGATGAATTCACGCACCGTCACTGAAGGCTCCACGTACTCCATGTAGATGGTGCTGGATTCCATGTCCACCATGTATACTGCGGGAGTGCGGATACCTGCAACACAACCATGGTGTTTTCAGTAACGTGGCCATGGCAACACAGCACGACTGTGAACCAGAAACACCACAGCAAAGGACATGTGAACAGCACTACAATGCAATCCAATTAATCTAATTCTGATTATATCATCATCATAAGTGGGGGGAAAATTTGATTTAATAAATCCAGCCAGTCAACTGATGAAACGATTATCAGCATCAATACATGTGTTAAAATATGCGATCTGAAACCTGTTTTGTAAAATGTATGGGTTTAAACCTTAAAGGAAAACAAATCACCAAATGAGTAAATCCCTGCTGGCCCAACACACAACAGTTTTAGTTGGGCAAGGGGGAGTGGTAGGGTGGGTGGTAGCAATTCAAAGCGATTCCTTCATCCAGCACACAATCTTAGACTGGAACTCCTGATTTGAACTGCTGAAGAAGTCCATCACAAATCATTACCAATTCTTCTTTGTTGATGCATTTCCATGTTTGCAAAATAACACATATGCTGACATCTGCCTTCTCTACCAACTCCCCAAACACATATGCTGACATCTGCCTTCTCTACCAACTCCCCACCTGCCCTTAGACAAGTCATCCAGGCTTGAGCAAACCAACTAAGTTTCTAGCCTACTGCCCCTCCAGACACTTGGGCTTTACACATTACCACATTTACATTGTAATTATATTGCTGGGTCTTTAAAACGCATGGTTGATTTTCAGCATACATATAGACACAGGAATGGGACTCTGGCTATAGCACGTCTGCATACATGTTGGCCTTTGGAAAATCGCCACCCTACACCCACCTGTTGCGCCGAAACCAGGAACAGAACTCTGGACACATGGGCGAGAACCCAGCTCTCAATGAGTCAAACTATTCGGCAACTCCCGTAAAAAGCACAAACAGTACCACAGCTAATATGCACCTGGTGTCGACAGTCGATTATTTGTGGCGCTGGAGAATATTAAAAAAAAAAAAAAAAGCACTGTCTAAAATCCTGTCAAAACAGCGACAGATCTTACCATTTGTACGACACCGAAGCATCGCTCGCACTTCAGACTTCAATCTCTGTGTTGTCAAAGATCTGTCCAATACTGGGTGTCTGTATTTCTTCTGGAAGCGCTCCTTGACAAGGCACGGCTTCCCGTAGAATGTGCATTTCTGAAGTTTAGCCTCTGCTCCTTGTTTCAGGAAAACGCGGTCCATTATCTTAACCGCTTTTTTGTTGCACGTGTCTCCAGCGTCCATAGGTCCTTGGTTATCAAGTGCCGCCATGTTAGATTGAGGGAGGTCTGTGTATTAATCTTCAGGAAGAAAATTTTTTTTTTTCTGGATGCATATTTGTAATATTCGAACTTTAAACCCTGGACAATTTACACTTTTATCATAAAGATATAATTTGTAGACGGTAGTTGATTTAGAAAAGCGAAGAAACAATGAATAATTCAGGTAACAAAACAGATCTCTAAGTAATGGGACGTTACTCTACTCTCTCAATTGACCCCTCAGCAATATGTCTGCTCAAGGAGATTCGGCTGCTGCTGCTGATGCCAAGTCATCAACTACATGTACTAGGGAGAAAAAGGGAAAGGAAAATGGACATGAAATCAAGCTTTATTATTTCCCAACATCGTTTTCTTCTCAAAAGGTAAAGTGCATTTTAAAACAATTTTGAAGTTCGGGGTGATGGTTTATCAGCTTTGAACTTGTGGAACACATCATTTTGATAACCCACCCCTTGCGTTCACTGCCGGCTTAGTCTTTGACCCTGGTTTAGTGGTTACATATAGTTTCAGTTTCAAGGAGACATCGAGGCGTGCAAACTAATACACCACGGCTACTTTAAAAAATGAAACGCACAAACCCAGTGCTATGATCAGGCTTGATTTATTACAATGTGCAATATTTGAGTCTGAAAGTGAAACAACAGTGAGACAGTCATATTCTAACGTACATCACATGTTTTACAATATGATTATACAATGATACATAAATATAAATGTAGAATGATAACCATGAATTGGTAATCCAGGTTATTTTGGAAACCATTCCCCAAACCATGTATGGTGCAGTGTTCCACTTTCTCTTGTCATTCACTTTTATCTTTCAAATGTCTTACAAAAATGACTGTGTCAATATGAATTAGCTAAGTATCATTAGTAGTACAAGAAGTTGCAGTACTTTTATAGTATCATCATCATCATCATCATTATCATCATCATTAATTCTGCTTAGGTCAAGACATGATATTACATTTTAATGAATTATTGATGATGATGATATACATGGATACTTATTGATATAATGCCTATCCTTGTTCGGAGACGAAGCTCCAAGTGCTTTACAAACTCAGGTCATTTGCACAACAGGCTGCCTACCTGGGCAGAGACGACTGGCGTCTAATATCACTCTTTGTCTTTGTGAAAAGACATAAAGTCAATGAACAAAACACAAACTCACACGCATGCATGCCTCCCCCCCCACCCTACACCCCCCTCCCCCACACTCAGGCTATAAATCTAGGCGAACACTATGTCAATTGAAATGCAATAGATTGCCCTTGAATGGTATTTCCTAGTATCTGAGTATGGCAGACATGTTGCAGATCCTTACTGAAAGCAGTGCATATTTGAAATTTGTTTCATTTCTTTTATTTTGTTGCCCAAAGTATGCAGAAATCTGCAAGAAATATATTTCCCATTAGTATTACACTCTCTCTCTCTCTCTCTCTCTCTCTCTCTCTCTCTCTCTCTCTCTCTCTCTCTCTCTTTCTCTTACTAATACACACAGGCACACACACAGGCAAACACACACACACACCTACAAACACATGCAAGCGCGTGTGCGCGCGCGCACACACACACACACACACACACACACGCACTCTCTCTCTCTCTCTCTCTCTCTTACTAACACAGGCATGCGCACACACACGCACGCACACACGTCGAGAAGAATGGAGTGTTGGGGGGGATGTTGCACATCAAACAACTGATGACAGCCTGGTGTGTGGGTGTCAGGTGCTGCTGGCAGCCTATGAGAAAGGCGTGCAGTTCCAGCCCCGGCTGGTCAGCCTGTTCCACGGGCAGCACATGGAGCCCTGGTACGTCAAGCTGAACCCTGAGGGCACACATGTGCCCGTCCTGGTCCATGGCAACATCATCCTCAACAACCCTGAGGAGATCATCGACTACATCGATTCCTTGGAGACTGCTGGTAGGTCCTCTTTTTTTTTTCTTTTTTTTTAAATATCTGTATTAACATATTCTACTCCAGGTACAAGTTAACTCGTACCATGATCACTTCCCCTGTGGACCTGGTATGAGTATTGGTTTAAATATTTTTGGATTGTTCAACAGTACGCATGATTACAATGCAAACAAACACTAAGGAGCATCAACAAGCTTAAAGCTTATATTGTGTTAGGGGGGTGGGGGGGGAGGCATGCATGCGTGTGAGTTTGTGTTTTGTTCATTGACTTTATGTCTTTTCACAAAGACAAAGAGTGATATTAGACGCCAGTCGTCTCTGCCCAGGTAGGCAGCCTGTTGTGCAAATGACCCGAGTTTGTAAAGCACTTGGAGCATGGTTCCGACCGAGGATAGGCATTATATCAATAAGTACCTGTGTACATCATCATCATCATCAATAATTCATTAAAATGTATTATCATGTCTTGACCTAAGCAGTAGTAATGATGATGATAATGATGATGATGATGATGCTATAAATTTTGGACATTTTGTTTTCTGTGTTTGAGTGATAAAGAATGATGATGAGGGTGATGGAGATGTTGTTACAGGGGTCCATTTAGGTATATATGAATATATTATACTCATGCATCCATACACATAATTATACGTACATACATATATAAATGCTGGAATTTGAAAAGCTTGATGGATGGCAGTTAGCATTCCCTTATTATCGTTAAACCCTGCGACGGGCACAATAGCCAAGTCGTTAACACATTGGACTTTCAATCTGCGAGTCCCTGGTCCAAATCTCAGTAACAGCACCTGGTAGGTAAAGGGTGGAGATTTTTCTGATCTCCCAGGTCAACATATATACAGACCTGCTTGTGCCTGAACCCCCTTCGTGTGTACATCGTGTGCAGATGATCAAATATGCACGTTAAAGATCCTGTAATCCATGTCAGCGTTCAGTGGGTTATAGGAACAAGAACATTCCCAGCATGCACCCCGCCCCCCCAAAAAAATGGAGTATGGCTGCCAACATGGTGGGCTAAAAACGGTCATACATGTAAAAGCCCACTCGTGTACATACGAGTGAACGCGGGAGTTGTAGCCCACAAACGAAGAAGAATTAAACTCAACATGCATCTGACCATTTTCGTTGACCATTGCAGAGTCGAGCGTGCACTTGGTGCCGGACGTGACGACACAGGTGGGACAGTCGGTGGCGGCGGTGCGGGAACAGCTGAACCAGGTGCCTGTGGACATCCTGACCTACGGCGTCGTCTTCCACCCCCACCTGGCCCCCTCCCCCTGCCAGCTCCCCACCGCTGTTCAGCGCAGCATGAGAGGTGAGACCGTCTTCCCTGCTGTCACCTTGTGTGGTGTCTGTGCTTTGGTTGGTTGTCTGTATGCTATCTGTGCTTTGGTTGG
Organism: Babylonia areolata; assembly: GCF_041734735.1. NCBI lineage: Eukaryota > Metazoa > Mollusca > Gastropoda > Neogastropoda > Buccinidae > Babylonia > Babylonia areolata. The sequence goes on from NC_134884.1 coordinate 1,257,891, forward strand.
TTGTCTGTATGCTATCTGTGCTTTGGTTAGTTGTCTGTACGCAGCATGAGAGGTGAGGCCGTCTTCCCTGCTGTCACCTTGTTGTCTGTGTGCTGTCTGTGCTTTGGTTAGTTGTCTGTACGCAGCATGAGAGGTGAGGCCGTCTTCCCTGCTGTCACCTTGTTGTCTGTATGCTATCTGTGCTTTGGTTAGTTGTCTGTACGCAGCATGAGAGGTGAGGCCGTCTTCCCTGCTGTCACCTTGTTGTCTGTGTGCTGTCTGTGCTTTGGTTGGTTGTCTGTATGCTATCTGTGCTTTGGTTAGTTGTCTGTACGCAGCATGAGAGGTGAGGCTGTCTTCCCTGCTGTCACCTTGTGTGGTGTCTGTGCTTTGGTTGGTTGTCTGTATGCTGTCTGTGCTTTGGTTAGTTGTCTGTACGCAGCATGAGAGGTGAGGCCGTCTTCCCTGCTGTCACCTTGTGTGGTGTCTGTGTGGTGTCTGTGCTTTGGTTGGTTGTCTGTATGCTATCTGTGCTTTGGTTGGTTGTCTGTACGCAGCATGAGAGGTGAGGCCGTCTTCCCTGCTGTCACCTTGTGTGGTGTCTGTGCTTTGGTTGGTTGTCTGTATGCTGTCTGTGCTTTGGTTAGTTGTCTGTACGCAGCATGAGAGGTGAGGCCGTCTTCCCTGCTGTCACCTTGTGTGGTGTCTGTGTGGTGTCTGTGCTTTGGTTGGTTGTCTGTATGCTATCTGTGCTTTGGTTGGTTGTCTGTACGCAGCATGAGAGGTGAGGCCGTCTTCCCTGCTGTCACCTTGTTGTCTGTATGGTGTCTGTGCTTTGGTTGGTTGTCTGTATGCTATCTGTGCTTTGGTTAGTTGTCTGTATGCTATCTGTGCTTTGGTTGGTTGTCTGTATGCTATCTGTGCTTTGGTTGGTTGTCTGTATGCTATCTGTGCTTTGGTTAGTTGTCTGTACGCAGCATGAGAGGTGAGGCCGTTTTCCCTGCTGTCACCTTGTCTGTGTGCTGTCTGTGTGATGGTTAGTTGTTTGTGTGCTGTCTGTGTGATGGTTAGTTGTCTGTATAGTGTGATGGTTAGTTGTCTGTGTGCTGTCTGTATGGTGGTTAGTTGTCTGTATAGTGTGATGGTTAGTTGTCTGTATGCTGTCTGTGTGATGGTTAGTTGTCTGTATAGTGTGATGGTTAGTTGTCTGTGTGCTGTCTGTGTGATGGTTAGTTGTCTGTATAGTGTGATGGTTAGTGGTCTGTGTGCTGTCTGTATGATGGTTAGTTGTCTGTATAGTGTGATGGTTAGTTGCTTGTGTGCTGTCTGTGTGATGGTTAGTTGTCTGTATAGTGTGATGGTTAGTTGTTTGTGTGCTGTCTGTGTGATGGTTAGTTGTCTGTATAGTGTGATGGTTAGTTGTCTGTGTGCTGTCTGTATGATGGTTAGTTGTCTGTATAGTGTGATGGTTAGTTGTTTGTGTGCTGTCTGTGTGATGGTTAGTTGTCTGTATAGTGTGATGGTTAGTTGTCTGTGTGCTGTCTGTGTGATGGTTAGTTGTCTGTATAGTGTGATGGTTAGTGGTCTGTGTGCTGTCTGTATGATGGTTAGTTGTCTGTATAGTGTGATGGTTAGTGGTCTGTGTGCTGTCTGTATGATGGTTAGTTGTCTGTATAGTGTGATGGTTAGTGGTCTGTGTGCTGTCTGTGTGATGGTTAGTTGTCTGTATAGTGTGATGGTTAGTTGTCTGTGTGCTGTCTGTGTGATGGTTAGTTGTCTGTATAGTGTGATGGTTAGTTGTCTGTGTGCTGTCTGTGTGATGGTTAGTTGTCTGTGTGCTGTCTGTGTGATGGTTAGTTGTCTGTATGCTGTCTGTGTGATGGTTAGTTGTCTGTATAGTGTGATGGTTAGTTGTCTGTATGCTGTCTGTGTGATGGTTAGTTGTCTGTGTGCTGTCTGCGATGGTCAGTTGTCAGTACAACCACCACAGAGTGGCATGTGACCACAACCCTTGATGTTAAAATCTGCTAGGAATCCAGCAAAACGCCTTGAATATCACTGTATCTTGTGTTGAAATTTGTTCCCCTGTTTTCATACTGAATAGAGAGAAGTGGACTTTCTTTTCCAAGTC